>NW_012267352.1:2725855-2744646 GCF_000151885.1 Dipodomys ordii
TGGCCTTCCCTCCTCTGCTCCCTGAGAAGGAGTGAGAACGCCAGGCTTCTACTCACGCCGAGTCTTGGTTCCTGGGTCGTCTCTGGTCTGTGAACTACAGGATGAAGATGTACACTCCTTGTTGGTTCTTGCTGGTGTTGAGTAGAATCCGCTCGCTTGCTGCATCTGGCTCCTTCGTCCCGGACTCTGTGGCTCAGGTATGGCTCCTGGGCTCACCTGCCGCCGCCACAGCTGTCGCTGCGGCAGCTGCTGGTAAGAGCTCAGAAGTGTCTCCTTGCCTGGATTTCCCCTCTCTGGCCTAGCTCTCTGTCCTGTGATGGCACACTTGGTGTAATTCTCTGGCTTAGGACTGTTCACTGGAACTCTAAAACTGCTTTCTATGCGAGAGCTTGCTTAGATTCCTGTTTCTCCTCCGCCATCTTCCCGGAACCTCCAATTTCTTGTTTCTTTTGTATGTTCTTTCCCCTACCTTATATCCCCTGTTGTCACTGTATTTGATTTTGCTACCCTGGAATTGTATATTCATTTATTCAAATTAGGGAAGGAAAGGGAAACAACAGAATGATGAGACAAAGACCCAATGCACAGTGATATACACAAGACAATATGCCAGAAATTATGCGTACAACTAGGGGGTAAGATTGGCAGTGGGGAGGGAAAGCAGTAGAAAAATGAGGTAAAGGGTAACAAGCTTGACAAGAAAAACACATATTACCTTACTTATGTAAGCAAGATATGTAACTTACTTATTTAACTGTAGCCACTCTGTACATCACCTTGATAACAAAAATGAAGATACTACTGAAAATTTACAAAATTTCACAGGACAACCTTGATTCTAAATTTATGCATATCCATGGCTGTACTTATGGCTGTTTTGTATCATGGGATGCAGTTTTGATCAAGGACACCAGAAGCAATGAATGGTGTCATGTCTGTTACGGTCAAGTTTCTTTGGTGAGCATGAGAAGAAGAGTTGCTTTGTCTGTCATTGTACACTCCTGTCTGGGGTCAAGGCAGGACCAACACAAGTCATTAGAAAAGCAATCACTCCATAAGTGCTTTGTCAAATGATTCACCAACAGAAAGAAAAAGTAAATAATTATTATTGGATACTAAAGCTAGACATTTCAATGGGATTTCAACCTAGTGATCACAACTCTTATTATAAATCCAAAATCCCATGCGTTCAGGATGAATCAGGAGATGGAATGTCTGCTGGTATTTTGATAGATTGTGTTTAAGTTTGAAAAAAATTATCCAGTGTTATCATTTTTACATAAGCATCATTTTGATATTGTATCTATGATCTTTCCATTCTGTGAATAATGTCTAATTGGAGAAATTGTGGATGCTTCTACCCACTTTACAGAAATATGTGTAACATTCTAAAATCATAAGAATGCTGTCAATCAGGATTTCCTCTGCTTGTCACCTGTGTATATGAGGGATGCCCTGTCATGGCTTTTTGGGAAGCTTGTTATTTTTTTTCCAATTATACAGATATGAGCATCGAACTTCCTTGAAGCTGGCATGAAGCTTATGTTAAGAATAAAGCAAATGTGTAGACAGTACTTCCCTTTCTCTCTCTACCACACTATTCTTGATGTTCATTCCTTTGTATTATGTTAATTTGAAGAAATTATTCTTCAATAAAAATAAAGCCCATAATGCCCATGTATCTGTATTGAATTTAAAGAAACATTACTTTCTCATATTTAGCTGTTCATTCCAAATTATTATTATTTTAATAATTTTATAGTTGAGATTATAAGCATTTTGCAGTAGAGCTGAGGTTTTTCAAAGATCTTTTTAGAGAGATAATAGGTCTATCTGTGAAAAGAGTTTTCTATGAATTGAATTTTGTAATTAAACATGTTTCAGACCCTGCCTAATCACTCACTCCACTAAAATTATTTTTATTTATTTTTCCCAAATAGGGAAAATTCTTCTGTATTACCTATCTTTGTGTTTTTACACAAAATCTAAGATTAGATTATGTTATTTGTAATTTCTTCCACTTCCCCAGTGACTTTTCTTTACCCCCAACTCTGTTATCTTTCTATTTATTTTCAAATTAAGCATTTATACATAATTTATCTATTTAATTCAGATTCTTTACCTCTTTTTGGAATCTAATTTGAGGTTCCTAGTAAGAGAAGCCATGTGTAAATAATTTTTAACTTTTATTTTTATTTTTTGCTTCTGGAGTTAAGGCTTTCTGAAACCATTTCCCTGAACCATGGATCTAGTAGTAAGCCTTACAAATTAATTTACAGCTTCATTTAGTCAACAAACTCCAGGGAATACTCCCTAAGTCTGAAAGCATGTGTTTATGTGTCAAGAAGAAATGAAGCTCAGTACCTTGGAGACAAATCTAATTGTGGACACTGCGCTCATACAGCTCTTGAAAAATTTACTTACTTATGATAAAGTTAGGGTGAATGTTCTGTCTTAGTCTTTTTCCCAGAAGCAGTCAGAAAGAAATTTCAGAGAATTAAAGCAAAGGACACAAATCCTGTTACTATGGTGTAAAAAACTGTAGTTAATCTACCTTTCATCCAGAAGATCTCATGTAGACATTCACTCCAACATATCCAGCCACATCTTTCCCCTGATTTACCCAGAAATGCTTCATTTAGTGTTTTGTTCTTGTTTCATCTGGTGGAAATCCCAAGACAAATGTGTAGCTTACCTTTTTGTTTCTTTCACACATTTGCTCAATTGCTAGCTTATCACAAAAGCATTTGTTGGACATTATAAATGAAGTGACAGTACCATCTGGTACTGATGAACATCCTCCCCCCCCCGACACATTTCCTCTCCTACATATATGTATATACATATATATATATTTCTCTCATATATATATATATATGTGAGTTTAAATGTGTGTGCGTGCACATGCATGCATTTACATGCACATGTGCATGCTGGTACTGTGTTTGAACGTAAGTCATAAGGCTCTACCTCAACTTTTTTACTCGTAGCTAGTGACCTACCACTTGAACCATGCTTCCAGTTACTGCCTTTTGCTTATTAATTGGAAATGTGAGTTTCACAGATTTGCCCAGGCTGACTTTGAATCATAGTTCTCAGATTTCAACTTCTTGTACAGCATTCAGCTCCTACATATTATTTAACGCTACCCAAACAAGGCTTCATTTGGTGTAAAATATTAATGACCCCCTTCAAAATAGCTTGGAATAGGTGAGTGATACCTATGTGGTAAAAGAGATTCTGCAGAGGCAATTGAGGCAAAACATGTTAAGAAACAGAATGATTAAGTGACTTTTCATTAAAGTATTCAGAAAACACAATTGGTAGAGACTAAAAGTATATATTTAGTTGAAGTAGGTTTCCAACGAAAGTGCTGAGAGTGCATCCTGTATGCTTTGTGATTCTCACCTTGTCCTCCTGAATTCAAGGATTCTAGATATGTTCCATTACATACGTCAAGACTCAGGATTATGAATTGATAATATTTACATTAGATATTTGAGTTGAACAATACTTTAGACATTTTTGCACGATAGATAGAATCAGATAGAGTTCCAGTATAATATATAATTAGGAAGGACTTATATGGTTTGAAACACCAAACCATATACAAAACAATTTAAAAAAGAACCATCTCTAGCAATGGCCATGGGAAGAGGTGAGCACTAACCTCACCTATGCCCACTCCTCCCTCATACAGAAGAATAAGTTAATGGTCACTGGGAACAGGTAGACATTGATGAGAGGAGCAACATGATGATTAATAAATTTCATTTTACTGCTTGCAAATAGTTATGAGTGTTGGAGGTTCTATATTGGGAGGTTAGCCAGGGCTTTGAATTCCACTTGCAAGGAGGACAAGAATGTGAAAAAGAATGTGAAGAATTTAAAGATGATGAAAAAATCTTTTTAAAGGCATATGCTTTCTGAATGTTGCCATTTAGATGTGAAAACTTACTAATGAATACTTTATGCCAGGCTAACTTTTATCTCATTAACATCCTCATCCTCAACCTCGCCTTAATTCTCATCATGAAACTGAGGTGGAGGAACAAGGTTAACAGGCCTAAAATGTCAAAGATTACAAATGCATTAGACTTTTCAATGGAGCTTGTGTTTGTGTTTTCTTTTATCCTTAGAGAACACAGACTAGGCTGTATTGCCTCTGCCACTTATTACAAAAGTTCTTTGCTCTAATTGGTGTAAGTGTCAATACCATTCTGACAATATTAAATATGATTAATCAAAGATTGTTTCTTATGAATGTTCCTCTGATGAGAAGACTATATATATAGGTGAAAGTTATTAAAATAAAAATATTGATGGAAACATTATAATACCATCAGAGCCATCCACAAGGAACAAACATAATTATGAGGCCATTTTGCTGTTCATCCAGAGGTCTAGTAATTCCTTATATTAAATTTATTGCATTTCTTATACCATTGTATGATTTCAAATTCAATATCAGTGGTACAGTAATGGTTCTACCTAGGCAGGCTTTTCAGAAAATTTCTCTCCACATCCCATCTATTTTGCATGCAAAGAAAGAAGCAGTTCTTGTAATGCATGGAGACCCCTGGCTTGCAAAATGATTAACATTTATTCCCTGGATGACCAACTCAGGTACAGTAATTAGAAAAGTAACAAGGTTAAAAGAAAATCCATTTATTATTTGCTTATTTGCACTATGTAAAATGTATCAGTTTATATATACATATAATTTATAACATATATAAGTTCAGGTACACTAAGCTATATATTTCTGTGAGTTAATAGTGCAAACAAAAATGCATTAAATTAAATAATGAGTGCACTTAAATCTGTAAAGTACAAACCAATGGTTAGAGAATAACTGCCTATTACCAAATGTTTTCTTAGACAACTAGCTCAGTTTCCAGCTGAAACTATCAATTCAGATGTATGGAAGAAAAATTATTTTATAAAACAGTACACACATCTAGACTAGAAAGAATATATAGAGAGAGAATTGGTATAAAATAACTCATCAATCTTAGTGTCTTTCCATGAAACCTAAGCTTCTCATGTATTTATTTTAACTGAATAATTGTAATAACTACAAGCCAGCTTGACTATTAAGAATGAAAAGATAGTCACAACAAACCAAAGAAACCATTAAGACAATGAAAGTACAACCAAACAGTTCCTAGAATTAATTTAGTTTAAATAAATATTTTAGGTGAAAAAGCATAACATTTTAAGCAACTGTAAGAGAAATAATGCATACATCTCATGGTGTTAGCTTTCATTTTGGAGAATTTTAGATTTATTTTGGCATTAGTATTATGCAAAATTGTCCACTTCTCAGTGACATTCATTAAAATGACTGTGCATAATAGTTATGAATAAGCCTTGAAGAACTATGAAAAATAGTTATTTAACAAAACACTCATATTTATAGGTTATCCTATGAAGGAATTTTGTAGATATTGGTAATATCTAAAATCAATTGAAACTACATAAATGAGATTTATCTAAAAATGTGGATAAGCTTCAGTCTATCATTGAGGGTCTCACAATTGAAATGTAAGGATTGCTAAGTAGAAAATATTTTTGTCTTAAGGCTGTAATGTCAATTTCTGCTTGAGTTTCTAGACTTGTCCTGAGTTCAAACTTGCTAGCATCCACAACTGTGTAAGACAAATCCAGAAAATAAATTGAACTATATATACCTTTATTTAATCTTATCTATATATAATTCTAATCCTAAATCCATACATATGGATATATGTAATTGTGTATTAATTATATTAATATACCATTATACAGTATGATAGTATCTATTGTATATATAATATGTAATATATTATATAATAGTATATATTCATATTATATATATATATATATATTTGTCATTGTTTCTATTTTCTGGAGCAACTTCAAGAGCACAGATTTTGGTACCAGGGTGTAGCATTCCATCAACAAATATCTAAATTAAATAAATAGGTTTTGAATTGAATAAGTAAGTCTGGAAACTTATACATGGTAGTTTTTTGTGTGGCTGCAAGGGACTTTTGATATGCATAAAGGTATTAAAGTCGATATTGGCAGATTCAATTAAAGGTTAGAAGAGTTAGAATATATCTACTCTTTACAAAAGCACTTATGTATTGTTGTGGGCAGAATATTGGAATAAATGGATATATTAAAGTGTTCATGCCCATATTCAGATATGCAGAAAAGGTACCTTGGTACTAGTAAAACATGTTGCTTTGTATGAAAAACAGAAAAAATATCAGAATTGCGCTTAGCACTGGGAAAACTAGGACATAGAAACAATAAGCTGGGAAGTTTAGCTTTGAATATTTCCAAGCAAAATATAGAAAGTGTTTCTTGTTTACTTCTTTCCTTGTATAATAAATTTAGGAAAGTGATACATTTAGAATTAAACTTTTAAGCAAAAAACAGAAATAGAACATGATGATTTGCAAAGTGTTTGACATGGATTGCACATAAGAAATATTTCCAGAGAGACTAGGCATATGTCTCATTAAGTCAATAAAACATATCCACATAACCAGTTAATAGAATTGAGTCATTTATAAATAATCTAATAAGTATCTGTCTATAACATGGATGCCATTGTCATACATGGATAATCCACAAAGAGTCTGGTGAAAATTTTACCATTGAAAACATCTAAAAGGGCAAAGGGAAGACAGATGGTATGAAATGATTAAAAGTCATCAGGGTTCAGTAGATGCACAGAACGAAAATGAATAGATTTTAATTGACTGGAAACAAATACTAAGACTTGTGGGGGAACTGGAATATGATGAATGTATTCCATGAATGTGAAAGAAAAATTTTGGGTGAAGACAAAGGGTAACCTTTTTAGTTGAATAGTGTCCTCTTAACTTCAATAGGTTATCCCAAAATTTGTGTCTAATTACAATTTCACTATCTGTCAGGATATGGAAATCACATCTTGGCAGTTATAGTGAGTTAAGATGTGGTCATCTAGATTAAAGTGAGCCCCAAATCTAGTTAATGAGTGTCCTTATAAAAGCAGGAAAGATTTGGAAACACATAATCCTATATGATAAATAGCAATGGGCAGATGACGGTAGAAATTGCCATTCTGTACAAACCAAGGAATAGAAAGGTTGCTCATAGTAGGTAAAAGAGAATACATACAAAGTTCTCTTTTAGGTTTCCATAAGAAACTATCATTAATGACAACTTGACTGTACTTCTGGCTTCCTGAACTGGTACTTTATGGTTTAAATAATTCAGCTGTAACTGTAGAATTTGATAAACAGTGTAAATAGAGCCCATCTTCAATAAACTTATCATCTGAGTCATCTTTGGTAAAAGGAATTAAAACAGTTGTAAGCTTAATAAATTATGTTAATTAGAATTATTAAACAATATAAGAAAAAGTGAAGATTATACATTTTTATGCAGCAGCAAAATAAAATATTTAAAAACTTGAATAATGTTGAGCATGCCTGGCAATTAAATATATTCTGGTAGAAAAAATATTTTCTTGAAATAGAATCTTACATGATACCTTCAAATATTACTTTTGCTTAAACTCCTGTGATCAATTTTTGAAAATGTATTTTATTAAGTCTATAAAATAAATAAAATTTAGGAATGGACATGAAAGGATATATGTGAAATGGATTATACTTTCAAATGAAAAATAATAAAGAATTTTAGTAATATTTTCAAAAAAGCACAAATTAAGTTTGATGGTAAACTAATTCTTAATTAGAATAGCTGTTATTCCTGTAATAGAAATAATTACTGATATCAGAAGGTAATATATTCAATAGGAAGGGAAAAAGGTTCATTAATATGTTGGTAGCAAAAGAAGCACTGAGGCCATATTTTCTATTAAAATGAATAAAACATATTAAAATTTGATAAATAATAGTTTGCATTTGTCTCTTGGTGAGAAAACGCTTTCATTATCAAACATTCTTTTTATCTTTTCCAATTACCCCACAGCATTAAAGAAAACACATTTTCCCACATTTAATTAAAGTTACACATGATCAGCTTTAACTAGTAAGCACAAATAAAACCTTTATAACTATCATGCTATTTAGTGGATCTACAAATATCAAAGTCTCCAGCATACCTCATTGCTGATAATAAGCTGTAAAAATAAATTAATTCAATGTATTAGGTGACTATAAGTAAGATTTCATATTTATCTATGTATATGTACTGAATTCTACTTCATACAGTTCCATTCAGTGTAAAAAAATTGTTAATTTGTGGTCCATTACTTTCTAGACAAAAAAAAAAAAGTCTTTTTGTTCTTTGTTTTTTACTAGCTCTGGGGCTTGAAGTTAGGACCTGAGCACTGTGTCCCTGAGCTTCTTTTGCTCAAGGCTACCACTCTACCACATGAGCCAAAGCACCTCTTTTGTTGATATGTTACATAGGAATAGAACCTAGGGCTTCATGTATGCTAGGCAAGCACTCTACCACTAAGCCACATTTCTAGCCAAAAGTGTAATATTTTGACCTTTAATTTTAATTTTGATAGAAAAATCTTATATGGTATATGTAGTTTCCTCATTTTCATGTAAAGAACCTACCAATGTGCTACTGACTTATTGATTATGACTTTTTTACAGGTAGGTAATCAAAATCAAGTTATACATATACTTTAAGAAATTATCATAAAAGGAAATATCTTTATTGCATTATAAATTAGATCAACTAATGATAACATGTTTTGATTGAAAGCTAGAAAGAATTTGAAATGTACCATTGATTTCAAAATGATTGCATAGGAAGAAATACTTAAAATTCCAGAATTTTTTATCTTAAGCATAGAGCCCAGGTGGTAAAAACTGTCATAATATGAAAACAAGCTAGTTTCTGAACATAATTTTTGGGTTGAAATAACAGGAAATGCAGTTGTGATGTTTATGGACGTGAATGAGAGCTACCGATGTCTTTCTTTAATCTTAAAAAAAAAAACTTACCTTTTACATTTTAGTAAACTAATGCCTTGGACAAAAGTGCTTAGAAGAAAAGATGAAATGAATTTTGGCTGTTACAGTGCTTGTTAGTCATCTAATCTGAAACACAGGGTAGGCAGTAGATTTTGAGTCAGAACAATGATAGTTTAATTTACCACTCATCTGATTTTAAATAGTAGTTGAAGCAAGGAAACTGAATGACATCACCAAAGAATAGATATCACATCAGTATTTTTTAAGTTTAATTTAATTGTAAAGATGCTGCACAGAGGGGTTACAGTTACTACATGAGTAAGGCAATAAGGATATTTCTTGTCAATCATTGTTGCCCAATGTGTGGAAGGATCCTTTGCAACATGCCGAACAAGTCCTTACAGAAGCAATTTTGCTGTAGTAAACCCAACCGTTCCAAGACGTTGCCACAGGTATTCTGGGAATACACGGAGGAAAACCTTGCTATGTGTAAAAAGGGAAGTTTACGATCTCCAATGTGAAAATCTTAGAAACCACCAGTGCATGTTCAAAAAAGCCAGAAATTGGGGAAAACTAAAACAGAAACAGTCTTCTATAAACAACAGGAATATTTTTTTTTACACAAAAGGAAAAAGAAATGGTTGCATCCACCAGACTACCTGACTAGCAATGAGGAAATACTCTGTTTGAAATGGAGATATTTATTTGAACCAACAATTAATTTTACAATCTCTATTCAAAGTGAAGAAGGGAGAGAGTATATTTCTCATCACTGGTGGAATACGAAATATAGATATCACTTATAAAATATAACATCATATTGTATTATAAATTTTAACCCAAGTTTAGTAAAATCTCTACATGTAATAAGCAATATTCAGAAATAATGTAATTAAGAAAATAAGTTTAGACCAGGCGTTGGTGACTCACATCTGTAATCCTAGCTACTCAGGAGGCTGAGATCTAAGGATGACAGTTCAAAGCCAGCCGGGGCAGGAAAGTCGGTAAGACTCTTATCTCCAATAAACCACCAGAAAACTGGAAGTGGTGCTATTTCTCAAGTGGTAGAGTGCTCGCCTTGAGCTAAAGAGCTAAGGGACAGCACCCAGGCCCAGAGTTCAAGTCCCATGACCAACAAAAAAGAAAAAGAAAAAAAAGAAAATAAGTTGAATAACTCTACAACAGTACAAAGAAATTAAGAAAATAAAACATTTTGCAACATTCACCTTTAGCAATAAGCCCATTGCATGAAACTAAACATGTAAAGCTCTCTATGATTAAGATAGTCTGGAAATACTTTAAAATGGGATTTATAGATCTTGTTCAACTATAATTGGGTAGTGAAAACAATGAGATTAAGTAGGAAGATTTCCATACAAAGTATGTAACATGGAATGTCTTTTCTAAACATTTGACCCATAGAGTTTGGTCATTTTTATATAGAATGTGACACATTGAGTATGAATAAATGACAAATCTGACCCTTCTTTTTGACTTATAACTCTGGACACATCATAAGCCTTAACTGCTGCTTTTTCTCATGTTGTCTCAGTAAACAGCAAACTGACATGAAAGCTTCAGAGCTGGAGAAGATTCAAATTACAAGCCTGAGAACACTTCTGTAAACTCTCCAGTGGCCTATCCCTCAGCCATAAAAAGAGTTCCAGGTAAGTTGATGTTAGGTGAAATGAACTCCAAGATAAGAACCCAAATGGTTTTTCTTTCTTGCTGTTGTTTCTAATATATTTATAAGATGATTTCTTTGTTGCTTTGTATGTCCCTCCCTCACAGTATAAGCGCTGTTTTCACTGTATTTCATGTTGGTATAATTTGGGGAGAGGCAAGGAAAAAACAAATGGTTTAAATAGGGATACAGGTGGACCCATTGCAATAATGAGATGTACAAGACATTCTGTTGAAAAATGAACTTTACAACTTTGGGAGAGCAGCGATGGGAGGGCAGGGATGGGAAGGGGAAACAAAGGAGGAGGCAACAATGCTTGATAAGAAATGTACTCATTACTTTGCTCATGCAATTGTAACCCCTCTGTACAGTATTTTCACAATAAAAAACATTAATTAAAAAAGAGTTCCAGGGCAGTGTCTTTTCTTTACTCCTTTATGCCAATTCTCAAACTAGGAGGAGCAGTATGATTTTGACCCAAATAACTATTATTTGAATTGTTTCATACATTTTGGTATGCTGCCTTCTGTCTTGATAACCTGTCCAAAGTTTAAATTAAGAAATTCTCCACTACTTAAAATGTCTACGATAGGATGCAATGATACCATACTTGAATGCTATCGGGAAAGTATTTTGAAAGAAGGAGAGAAAGAGGAGGAAGGCAATAAAGTGTAATGGACAGTTTTGTATGGCAACTTGCTGCAAGGATATTCCATTCTCATATTTCTTGTTATTCTCTCTTTTGTTCTAAGTCTGCAAAGGAAGTTGCACTAGCATCATAATGATGGTAAAGAAGAACATTTACGATGTTCCTCAATTTTCTTGCCATACTCGTCTGTTATGACGTTGTGTAATCTTTTTTCTGCGGGTTTGTTTAGATTCATATTGTCTATATATCAAAGATACACTACACAGTTCCTTATCTTTGTTTAAGACAGGAGACTCTAAGTCTTATAAACAACAGATTTTTTTTACTACTTTTGAGTACTTCCCTGATTTAACTATCTTATGAAGTAACGGATATACTGTAGGCCATAAGCAAGTTATATTCTCTCTACTTTTAAACCATACTATATTATCTCTACCTAAGTGTTCTAAGATGTTGTGTAATGGTCTCCAAGATATTTCTTTTCCAGATTTCTAACCAACAGAATAGAATAATCCTCCTACACTAGAACTTTCACACCTATCCAAAACTACTGTTTCAAACTTGGCTAAAGAGGGACGTGGTCTATCCTAGAATTTGGCAAACACAAGCTATGGAAGTCAGAAACAGAGATTAGTATGTATATAGCAACTCTTAGGTAAAATTTGAGGGTTTTTGTTTTGTTGCTTGGTTAATTGTTATTTGCTTGTTTTATTATTTTCCTCTTAAAGCTATAGATATACGAGCATGTTTTAATGCCAACAAAAGGGTGTGATTAGAATAGTAATACAATTTTATATTTGAAATATGTATCACTAGAGGGATTCATTTTTTTAAATTTTTGTATAATACTAGAAAACTTCCCAATTGGTATGCCATAAAGAGCTTCAGTTTATACTCAAAATTATAATCTGAATAAAGGGAACTGAAAACATATAGAGCCCATTGATGAACAACAAATAGAAATATTACTTTTACCAGGTTTAGAGGAAACAGATGGCTAAAATAAATGTGGCAAGACAAAATGAGCATTAAATTAGCAGAAAAAGTCTTCTGAATGTCAGCCTTCTGATTAGAATTATGAGCCTTTTACCCTATCACCATAGTTGTGCTTTAGAGCAAAACATGTCTATTGTTAGAATCAATTATTAGGGTCAGAGCCCTGAGTTCCTTTAAATTTAGGCAAAGTCTCATTCTTCATTAGAGAGCCCAGCATGGGGTAGAGGGAGCTGATTAACTCCCACTCTGGAGTTTCTCCCAGGTATTCATGTCAGAAATGCACTGTTTACCAATCACTAATCTAAAGCTGGCCTGAATATGGAAATTCTTAATTTGAAAATAAGGATGATTTCATATTACATTCCTAAGAATGTAATTGTCTTTAAATTGCCCTCTTTTCTCAGAAGATCTGATCTCTGAAGCCTGAAATGAAACTTTTACATTTTCAATTAAATTCAAGCCTTTAAGGTTTGGTTGAAACTAAGAAAATGATTTGTGAAGTTTCTTTCCCAACTTCCTCTGAAATAAGCTTCAAGCTAGTAAAGTTCTAACTCTTCACTTTCAACCACTTATCAAAAGAAGTTTCATAATATTGAACTTGTCACAATGCTCAAGCTGTACAAATATACTTTTTAGTGCATGCCTATTAATGTCAGATATTTGGAAAATAAATGATTCTGTGTATCATCTATAAATTAAAATTAGTAGAAACAAACATAAAAATAAATTTTTTCTTGCGTTTTCTATCATTTGACATTAAAGTGTTATATATTCTGCAGTGATAATCCATATTATGTATTTTAAATATTACCTACAATTTTATGAAGCATTTTGCAATGTGGAATATTTCCATCTAATATATCTTGTGTAACTTTACTATTCTATAACATTGATGTACTGTTTTCCCAGAGATAAAAATTTTCCCCCTTTAACAAAGGATACATCTTTTCAAGATATCCAAATGGCTGGGTTGGGAAATTGGCTCAGTGATAGAGTGCTTGCTTCACATACGTGAGGCCATGGGTTCGATTCCTCAGAACCACATAAGCAGAAAAAAGAAGAAAGATGGAAGTGGTGCTGTGGCTCACGTGATAAGGCTCTAGCCTTGAGCCGAAGTGCTGAGGGACAGTGCCCAGGCCCAGAGTTCAGCCCCAATAACCGACAAAAAAATATCTCCAAATGAAAAAACATATATTATGTAATCAGGTTCAGAATGTCTGATAACTGACATATTCTTGTGACCACTAAGACTTCTCATTACAGCCATGTCTGTTGCTCACAATCTTGTTGTACTGGATGATGTGCTAAGTTCTATTTCCCCTTACATGACCCTTTACACTATGTACCGGAAGTCTGACTAAACAAATTTTGTAAGACTTTTGGAGAACATCAGAGTATCCCCCAAAATTTTAGCATCCTGGAAATTCTTTCCTTCCTTTATTAGCTTTTTCAATTTGTATTCCATTGCTTCATGAATTACCACTGCCCTTTTAGTCAATCTATCAGGTTTGAATACAGATTAGTTATTGCATTGGTACGAATCTAAACTATAACAAGTACCAAATGAGAATAAAAAGTCTTCATACACCACCCTACTTGGACATCTTCCTTAATCAAGTGCTATATTTTTATAGGTTCTCTAATGTCTTGAATCTCCATCCCATACAAATAAGAATGAATATGTAACTACTGTAAAAACCCAATGGATTCATATTCTCGTTAAGTCTAAAATTATTTATTCTCTTAATTATGTACATAAAACCTAAAGGGAAATGTTAACTACTCACATAAAGATAAAATATCAACTTGAGCTGGGCTCTGATGGCTCACACCTATACCCTAGCTACTCAGGAGGCTGAGATTTGAAGATTGGGGTTCAAAACATGTTCAGGGCAGTAAAGTCTGTGGTTTGCATCTTATTTTTCTTGGGCAACATTCATCACTATTGCCAAAGTAACTGTAATTATATCTGTCCTTATGTATCCCTCAAAGTAGCAAACACTCAATAAATTACATGGTCATTCTTAACAAATATGTCAATAAATTCCCAGAAATAGTGTCTTTATTTCTTAAAAAATATTAAAATGTTCCATAAATATCTACTGGAAGTATTTTAAAAAGGATTTCAATTGAGAAACAGAAAACAATTATTACCATGTAAATAAAGCTTACATGGAATATTTAAATTGCATTGGCATATTTCAGTTCTTATGAGTAAGCAAAGACCTTCATAATTACTTGATTATTCAAATTTACTTAATGATGCTTTCAGTGTCTAATCCATGAATTCATTTACTACAAGTTATACTGATTTTTCCCTTATTGAAAATAGAAGAGAGAAATTTTAAAACAGAAAATTGATATATTACAAACATAACTCTAGAACTTAAAAATGTAAACTATATTTCACAAATTACTTCACCCATCATAGTCACTTCTTTTGTCATACTTTCTGCATCTAACACTCCTGGCTTTATTCTTGGTTCCCTAAACAAGTTGTGAAGATACCTCTTGGTCATGCTCAGGACAGGTGCGAGCCACAGATGACATGCCATGCTCACACAGGCTGATTTCCTTTTCCATCGTTATGGATCATCCCAAATGTTATTCTCCCAAACCACAAGTATAATTCATTTATCTCTCACCTGTACATTAACATTCAAATAAATATTTGCCAATTATGATTCATTCCAAAATTTAAACTATTTTATTGATGGAATAAATGTAATTAATAAATTATGGAAATATATGATAAAACATCAATGAATGTGAATCAAAATAGGAAGGCAAAGAAAGCAAAATGATTTTAAAAGATAAGAAAATACATATACATTACTTTTTTTAAAAGAATAGTCACAAGGGCTGGGAAGGTGGCTCAGTGGTAGAGTGCTTGCCTTGCATGCTTGAGGCCCTGGGTTCGATTCCTCAGCACCACATAAGCAGAAAAAAAAAGCCAGAAGTGGCACTGTGGCTCAAGTGGTAGAGCGCTAGCCTTGAGCTGAAGAGCTGGGGGATAACGCCCAGGCCCAGAGTTCAGGCCCCATGACCAGACCCAAAAAACAAACAAACAAAAAAAGAATAGTCACAAATAAAATTTAACTACAATTACATTGTACAAATGTCAGTACATTTACAAAAGAAGATTAATAAAAAAGATACCATACGCAGACATAAGATAAAACTTCGAGTGCCACAGCATTAGTAAAGTAACAAATATGTCTTAGAAAGAAAGAGACAGGTATTAAGGCAGAGGAGGAGAACACATTAGTATTGCTCCAGCAAATTTACAGGCATTTACTTCGATCAATGTAATGTTCGAAAGATGGTTACATATTGAGGTCTATTAAACAGTAGGTGCAAGTTGACATTTATAATTCGCTTAGTAAGTACAGCACAGCTCTTTTAAAATATAAATGAGGTCATGAGAGCCAAACTATCACATGGAATCCTGGTCTAGAGATTTACATTTTTACTGATCTGCTTTGTGATCTTTTTTTCTTTTTGGACCTTAGGTATATAAGTGTAATGAGTATACTTGGGGTTTACTAATCACTCTGTTACCTGGTGGGATTAGAATATTACAGTAAGGAAAATCTAATGCTCTGAAACATCAATCACTCTCTGAATAGTAATTAATAAACAATATTCTATTCTAGGCACAAGAGACTTTTCAGAGGCACTCTTCAAGATTCTAACATATGAAAGTGGTGGTTCCTTTTACCTCCCCATTTATATAATGAAAATTGTCACTGGGGTATCAATGGCTGATTGCTGATGGATCACTGGAGATGAAGGTAGATATCTTCAAATTTAATCAATAGAAAGATTCTGTCACAGGAAAAAAGTCAAGTTTGTTATAATAGGAAGTAAGTCAAGACAAAAAGTGCTCTGATAATTATAAAAATTACATTTCTTTTGTACCCATAAGTCAACAAACATGATCAAAATGCTAGCATATGTGTTTGAAATTTTTGATGTTTTCTAAGATGAAAGCTATTCATCCTCGAAGAACTCTTTACTATTTGTTAAATTCCCATTGTACAACCCCTGTTATCACTATATTTGATGCCGGTGGCCTGCATTATTTTTGGGGGGGGGGGTTCCAGTCGTGGGGCCTGAACTCTGGGCCTGGGCACTGTCTCTCAGCTCTTCAGCTCAAGGCTAGCGCTCTACCACTTGAGCCACAGCGCCCCTTCTGGCTTTTTCCTTTTTGCTTATGTGGTGCAAAGGAATAGAACCCGGGCCTCATGCATGCAAGGCAAGTGTTCTACCACTGCGCCACCTTCCGAGCCTCTGCCTTGCATTTTGTATATATATTTTTCTAATTTAAGGAGGGGAAAGGAAATAACAAAAAGCTGAAACAAGGATACAGGTTGACCCATTGTAGCAATGAGATGTAAAAGACACTTTGTTGAAAATGAACTTTACAAATTGGCAGGGTGGGGAGTTGGGGAGGTGGGAGGGAAGGGATGGTAGGGGAATAACAAAGGAGGAGGTAACAAAACTCTATAGGAAATATATTCATTACCTTACTCATGCAACTATAATCCCTCTGTACACTAATTTTTCAATAAAAACATGCAAATAAAAAATAGAATAAATAAATCTTTTGTTTTATGAAGCAACTTTTCACAAGTAATTATTTATGTGATATACTCTAATATGTCAACTCTAAAATTAGTAATTTCTTTTATGGTTCCATATGAATTTTTGGATTGCCTCTTCTTTTTCCTTAAAGAATGAGGTTGGAATATTGATAGGTATGGCTTTGAATTTGTAGATGGCCTTGGAAAGTATTGCCATTTTGTGGGGAAATCTGTGGGGAACACAGGTAGCAAAGATGGCCCTGAGAGGAAGTTGAGTGGGCAGAGCTGGATTTGTTCAGGTCCAATGTGTAAACCACTCATGGAAGTTTAGGTGCATGATAAGGTATGGCCTTTCAGTGATTGGTTGATCCCATTTCCTCTCCTCCCACGCAGTCTTTTGCTTTAAAAAGGGGATGCTCCCTGTTAATAAACGAGTTCCTGCTTGACTTGACTCCCCACTGCGCCTGATTGTCTCCTGGGCTAAGGGAGGCTGGGGAACTGGCCAGCGGCTGCACTTACCCCTCCTCGGACCCTGTCTGTCCAAAGACAGACGAAGACCCAACACCATTTTCAGGATGTTGATCCTTCCTATCCAGAAGCATTAGAGGTTTTTCCACTTTCTTTATTTTTTTAATTTTTTTATTATTATTTTTTTATTTTATTTGTGAACATACTGTACAGAGGGGTTACAATTACATGGGCAGGATAATGAGTACATTTCTTACCAAGCATTGCAGCCTCCTCCTTTTGTTTACCCTTCCCATCCCTTCCCAGCCTCCCCCCTCCCCCCCAATCCCAATCCTTCTCCTTCCTCCCCTCCCCCCCCACACACACCGACGTTGTAAAGCTCATTTTGGACATGACAACTTGTACCTCTCATTGTTGCAACAGGTCCACCTGTATCCTTAAACAACTGGTTTTTCCCCATCTCCTCCTCAAGTTATACTGACATCAAATATAGTGAAAGCAGGGGTTATACTGTGGGGGAGGGACATACAAAGCAACAAAGAGATAATCTTATAAATGCTTTAGAAACACATGCCTGAAAGAAAAAACATTAAAATACATATCTAAGGGTTCATTTTCCTGACATCACATTATCTGACCTTTTCCGCTTGACTCCTACATATACTAGATATTGCAAATAAGGGAAACCATGGGACCTATGTTTCTTTGGGCCTGGCTTACTTCACTTAATATAATTTTTTCCAAGTTTTTCCATTTCCTAACAAATGGGGCAATGTCATTCTTTCTAATGGAGGCATAGAATTCCATTGTGTATATATACCACATTTTCTTGATCCATTCCTCTACTGAGGGGCATCTGGGTTGGTTCCATACCTTAGCTATGGTAAATAATGCTGCTAAGTCCTGCTTTGATTTCCTTTTTCAGGTTTTTAAAGTTTTCATCATAGAGGTCCTTCACTTCTTTGGTTAAGTTAATTCCTAGGTATTTTATTTTCTGTGGGGCTATTACAAAAGAGGTTGCTTTCCTGATTTCAGCCACACTCTTCTCATTTTTATCATTATTATTATTATTTTGGGTCCGGTTGTAGGGCCTGAACTCTGGGCTTGGGCGCTTGTCCCTCAGCTCTTCAGCTCAAGGCTAGTGCTCTACCACTTGAGCCACAATGCCACTTCCGGCTTTTTTTCATTTTTGCTTATGTGGTGCTGAGGAATTGAACCTAGGGCTTCATGCATGTAAGGCAAGCACTCTACCACTGAGCCGCCTTCCCAGCCCATCTTCTCATTGTTGGCATACAGAAAAGCAATTGATTTTTGAGGGTTAATGTTTTTTTTTAATTTAATTTTATTTTATTTGTGAACATACTGTACAGAGGGGTTACAATTACATGAGCAGGATAATATATACATTTCTTACCAAGCCTTGCAGCCTCCTCCTTTGTTTCCCTTCACATCCCTTCACAGCCTCCCCC
>NW_012267352.1:2745611-2763259 GCF_000151885.1 Dipodomys ordii
ATTTACCATAGCTAAAATATGGAACCAACCCAGATGCCCCTCAGTAGATGAATGGATCAAGAAAATGTGATATATATATATATATATATATATATTCAATTTAATTCTATGCCTTCATCAGAAAGAATGACATTGCCCCATTTATTTGTTAAGAAATGGAAAGACTTGGAAAAAATTATATTAAGTAAAGTAAGCTAGGCCCACAGAAACATAGGTCCCATGGTTTCCCTTATTTGTAATTACTAGTATACGGTTGGGACAAGTAGAATAGGTCAAAAGCTATATACATATGACCAGACAAAATGAAGGTAAGCTAAATGAACCCTAAGATAGGGACACAAGTGGTTTTATCTTTCTTGCTATTGTTTCTAACATTTATACATTACCATGTGATTTTTTTGTTGTTGTTGCTTTGTCTCTCCCCCACAGTATAACCTCTGTTTTCACTGTATTTGATGTTGGTATAATTTAGAGAGGGGAAGGGAAAAAATAGGGGTACAGATTGAGCCATTGCAATAATGAGATGTAGAAAATATAATATTGAAAAATGAACTTTACAATTTGGGGGAGGGGATGGGGAAAGGGGCAGTGTTGAGGAGGTGGGAGGGAAGAGATTGTAATAGGAAAACAAAGGAAGAGGCAATAATGCTTAATAAGTTACCTTGCTCATGTAACTGTAACCCCTCAGTATAGTATTTTCACAATAAAAACCCATCAAAATAGAAAAAAAAGTAAAATTATTAATTACTAAAAAAATTGAAATGCTCCTGAACATGAAATTAAATTGAATTCTGAGTTGATCTAAATCGCATATATACCAAATTAATAATATTGTATATTTGTAAGAAAACTAACACTTCTAAATATTATTACTTTACCAATTTTTCATAACACACTATCTTTAAATAAATCTAATAAAAATGAATAATTCTCAATAAAAATTTAAATCCAGGTGCCACCAGTGGCACCTGGTAGCTCGCGCCTGTAATCCTAGCTACTCAGGAGGCTGAGATCTGAAGAACCCAGTTCAAAGCCAGCCGAAGCAAGAAAAATCCGTGAGACTCTTACTTCTGATAAACCACTAGAAAATTGGAAGTGGGGCTGTGGCTCAAGTGGTTGAGCACTAGCCTTGAACTGAAGAGCTGTGGGACAATGCCCAGGCCCAGAGTTCAAGCCCCACGACTGACAAAAAATAACAAAAATTTAGGAAATAACATGCATTCTTTTAAGTGTAAATGCAAAGGTACATAAATTCAGAAGTGACACAATGTAATAATCAAGATTTCAAATTTAATTATTTACTAAACATGATAACTTATGTACTTTTAAGCTAAAAATGAATAAACATTAATTTCAAAGACAAGGAGATCAATAGTATTCATTTGGAGGTTTAGGAAGAGAAAATCAGTTACTATGATGGTTCCTTTATCCATTGTTCTAAAAATCTAAATTTTAATCATGCTATTGGCTGAGATTTGCATTATCTTTAAGGGTAAATTTAGTTAAACACTTACTGAATACTCAGTGTTACCTACCACATTAGTAATCTTTCCTCATTTTATACCAAGAACCAAATAAGAGGTCTTATTTCCATTTTGGATATGATTAAATTGAAGGTGAGTGAGGTTAAGTAACCTCTACCATATAACAAGATAGACTTTTTGTACTTCGGATTCAAACAGACTTGATTAATTGAATAGCCCATGCTTTCTTTATTACACTAAGGTTTCACCATTTTACTTCTTTCAATTTTTCTTATAATGATAATAAATTATTTTCAAAAGCTACCTACAGATAACTGAGTGCTCTAATTATAAGGGGAAAGGTTGAAGAGTAGTACAGTGTGGTATGTCATTGATCCACTGCTTCGGGCAAAATGTGAGCCATAAATAAGACAGCTATATTAATACCATTGCTCTCTCCTGATTCTGAACAATAACTAGAGCTTTCACCTTAAATAAACTCAAAGAAGAAGATAGTTACAAACTTTCTACTTTGGTTATGGATAGTTATGTTTTCATCTGCCTGTTGGATAATAAATAAAGCTCTGTATTCCCTCAAGTACATTCTCAAGTTAAGATACATTTTCTGATTGATGGGCATTTTTTCCTTCCATTGTATTTTCATCAAACTTAGATCTAAAATACCCTTCTTTTGCCTTGTCATTTCGTATAGCTGTCTTCTTATGTGCCATCTTTTATACTGGAATTACCAATCAGGGATAGGTCGAAACTGAGCAATATATATTCTGTAGCTTTATCAAAATCTAAAGAGTGCCTAGAACACAATGAGAGTGTAATAAACATTGAAATAATACATTTTGTTTGCTTTTACCCACCAATCCATACAATAATCTTTAAAAATATTTAATTTTTGCAAATGTCAAATTACAAAATAATACATAATGACACAGGACTCATAATTCAAGGCTTTGTTGGTGTAATCTTGATAGTAAAAATACTTCCAAATAATATGTTTTCAGTTCTTGAAAAATCTGCTTTTTGCCTTAAGCTTATTAAATGTAATTTGAACTATTTTTGAGCTCAAAAATGAAGCATCGGCTTTAAACATATGTCAATACAAGAGAAGTAAGAAGTAGGAGAAATAAAGTTCAATTTTAAATGAAATTTATTATTATTTGTTTTTATTCTTATTGTAAAGCTGATGGGCAGAGGGTTAGTTACATAAGTCAGGTAATCAGTACATTTCCTTTGAACAGTGACACCTTTGCCCTCATTTTCAAAATTTTATTAAAATATTGCCATCAAATTGTGACTCATACAGAATTTAGTTTATTGTAAAAATATTTTTAAAAATCCTCAGCATTTTAAAGGTATTTACTGCTTTGAGATCTATACAATGAAATTTCTCCTAATTTTTATGTCATAAAGTTTTTAATATATTTTCAAATAGTAGTAGCTAAATTTCTGGTCCTTGTATTATGAATATGAAAAACATGAAAGAAGCATGGGATAAATAAACTAATTTTAGTAGTTCAGTTCAATTTCCTCCATAAATAAAAATCCATTCTCATAAGTTTTGTTGACCAGTTTCATTAGCTGGTGATACAGTTTGTTTGGAATGTAAAAACTAAGAAATGAGCTGCAAGTGATGAAATTCACAGATGAAGTGTTGATACATCAAGTATTTGATTATTGATGTCAAGAATCTTGGACCTGAGGACCAATGGAGTATAATAGAATAAATAGGCCAATAAGTAAGCCAATAAATAAGAATAAGTAAGCCAAAAGCACAGGAGGAAAGAAAGACAGCCTCTTCAACAAATGGGGCTTGCAGAATTGGCTGTACTTAAGCTAGATACTTACATAGCAACCTGCATTAGAATCAATTCCAAATGGATCAAAGGCCTCAATGTAAGAATAAATACCATGAAAATATTCCAGGAAGAAGTAGAAGAAAAACAAGGGCTCTCAGCATGGGTTGACATTTCCTAAGTAAAGATCCAGAATCACAACAAACCAAAGAAAGCCTGGATAAATGGTTTGCATCAAACTGAAGGAGCTCCTGCATGACAAAGGACATAACTAGCAAGATAAACATCCCACAGCAAGAAAGATTTTAACTTGCTATACATTCAACAATATAAAATATGCTATCTAAAATATATGTAAAGCTAAAAAAATCAACATCCCCCCATAAACTCTCAAAGAAACAATAACTCAATTAATAAAGAGAGACTTCTCAGTAGAGGAAGAAGTCAGTAGACACATGAAGAAATATTCAACATCTCTGGCCATATAAGAAATGCAAAACAATACAACACTGAGATTCTACCTCACCCCAGTTAGAATGGCCATTATCAAGAAAACTAACAATAACAAATGCTGGTGGGAATGTGGCCCTAAGGGAATGATACTACACTGTTGGTGGGAATGTAAATTCAACCATTCTGGAAAGCAGTATAGAGGCTCATCAAAAGAATAAATAGAGCAATCCTACTCCTAGGATTTATCCAATAGACCACAAACAATGCCACACTAAAACTATTAGCACAAGCATGTTCAATGCAGCATTGTTTACCAAGATATGAGATCAACCCATATGCCCCTTAGTGGACTGATGGATAAAAACGATGTGATACATATACATGATGGAATTCTCCATTTTTATCAGAAAAGAGTGATTTTTACATTCCTATGGAAATAGAAAGACTTGGAAAAACTTACATTAAGCAAAGTAAGCCAGATCCAAAGAAGTTTTCATGGTTTCCCTCATTTGGTATAACTTGAATGTGCCTATAAATCTGCAAATAAACACAGTGGATGGTAAGAGACAAGTATACACTTGGACGTGATAGATTATTGAGGATTCTAAATATTCACAAAGCGAGAACAAAGGAGGATATTCTTAGGAGAGACTCACAAAGGCTCAATACCTATGTACATAGGATCATATAAAATGATATTATTGAAACAACCTCCAAGAAATGGAAGCATGACTTTTTTTGTTATTTTGCTTTATTTTTTGTTCTTTTTTTCTCTTTTGTAGCAGTTTTGGATTTCGGTACCTCTTGACTTTTATGTAAGTTGGTATTGGGTATGGTAATGGGAAGAACAGAAATGGTGGGACAAAGAGTGGACAAATGCTGCAGTGGTACTCTCTAGACACCGTGTTGAAAATGAACTATATAACTTGTGGTACTGGGGATTAGGGAGGGAAAATATGGGAGAAAATGAGGGAAGAAGGTGACACTGTTTAAAAGAAATTTACTCATTGCCTGAGTTATGTATCTGTAACCTATCTGTACATTAACTTTAAAGTAACAATAAAAATAAATTTAGAAAAGTATTATTGTGCCTTGAGAAACTAGAATTTTAGTCATTTTGACAATATTTTGTAAACATTTTCAAGTGTGGTGAAATATACAAAATGTTATTTGGAATCTTACAACTTCAAAGTACTAAAATATTCATGTATCAACTAAATCTAGTATTGATAGTGTTAATAATTTACATTTTTGTAAAACTGAAAGTCTATAGTCATTGAATAATACACTTTTTTCTTCTGAAACTCCTCTCCATCATGGTACTTTCTTTGTGACTGTTCCTAGTTTTGGTGCATCATTTAAGTTACCTTATCTAATACAAAGGCACATCAAAAATGAAGTTCTAGTCAAAGGTGGGTAACATAGAAGACAATGATAATATCACCTAGTTACCTTGTAGCCATCTTCTTTTCTTTTTCTTTTCCTTTTTTTTCCTGGTTGGTCATGGGGCTTGCACTCTGGGCCTAGGTGCTGTCAGCTCAAGGCTAGTGGTCTAGCACTTGAGCCACAGTGCCACTTCTGGTTTTCTGAGTGGTTTGTTGGAGATAAGAGTCTTATGGATTTTCCTGGTCAAGATGGCTTTGAATCGCAATTCTCAGATCTCAGCATCCTGAGTAGTTAAGATTACAGGTGTGAGCCACCATGCTGGCCCATCTTATTTTCTGTAAGTGCACTGTACCATGGTTTCACAGTGACAAAATCACTCATGGCACCTGTCTCAGTACCTACTGTAATATATGATTGTTTCATTTTATAGTTTTACTTTTTCAATGAACATATCTATCCAGAAAAATGTTAAGTGAGCACTGAGGACACCATGCTTCTACCCAACAACACATGTATTGTTGTTGGGTAGAATGCTGTGCTATATCTGTTAATCCATGTTGAGTCATGTCTTGTTTAATTCTTCAACTTTCTCTCTATTCTTGTAGCAATATTTATTAAATAATATCAAGGATGCAATTGTTTCTACTAAGTTACCTATTTGCAATTCTTTCCATTTTTGCTTCATATACTTTAGTGGTCATTTATTATTCATAAATATGTTTATAATTATTTCCGATCAACTGCTGTATTACAACTAATATTAACATAGAATATCCTTCCTTGTCTCATGTAAGCTTTTTTTTATTTAAATTCAACTTGTTGATATTAGCAGACCTGTCTCTGCTGTGTTTTGATTACTCTTTGCATGCAATATGATTTTTCCTTTCACTTTTATCTAAGTGTGTTTTAAGCTTGTAAAAGTCTTATAGATACTGCATGATTGGCATTGGTCAAGCCCTGTTTGTACTCATTGGTTAAACTGTATATTTGGCTGGAAAGTTTTTGATTTATTTATAATATTGAATAAAATGGACTACTATCATTTTATTTGCTCTTGTTTGCCCCTCATTTTCTTCATTATGGGCAATAGCTGTATTTAATTGTTTTTTTCTTGAGTCTCAAGAGGAAAAATACAAAAATGAAAAGGTGGAAGGCAAAGACATACTCTTTAATATATCTGGAAGCAAATTCTACCCAGGTCTCAAAGCAAGCTACAAATAGCTAAGTGTAACAATGATGACCAAAGGCCTCTAAACACTAGCAATCAGCAATCAGATTACAAATTCTAGTATTTGTAAGACTGGGTGCTTTTTGTGCATTTGGTTTTTTATAAGCCATGTTTAGATTGCTCAAGGAACAATACATGATATCCTGTTAAATGGCTGTGATGGGGAGAGATGGGTTCCAACTACTGTGTTAAAAACTGAAAATTACTGAAACTAAACACAACTTGTCTTCCCCTGGAACTTGCAAGCCTTTAATAATGCCTGGAGTTCCTAAATAATTACATCAGACTGTTTCTGCCAATTACACTAATCACCTGGGTAAGAGACAGGTATTTTGTGCATCCTGTTCTTCCATTTTGCCTGAAATTTTCCCACTAAGATAATCACCTTAGTATTGTTAAAAAGGGTTTATATCTGGAAGTTATTTTGTCATGGGGAAAATTTAACTAAGGAAAAAGCAATCAGTATTTATGTTTAGCAAATTTGGTATTTTTTTTCATTGCCTTGAAGACAAAATGATGATGGTCTTTACTACATAGGAACATTTTCTGCTTTATTGTGATGACATGGGCATTGGGAAATAGCTAGTATATTTGATACCTTGGTATTTTAAAATAAAATTTAAAACTTATCAGTAATTTTCTTTCAGATTTTTCCTTCTAGTTGTAAGCAGTGACCCTGAATAAACACATACTAACACGATAGATTGTTTTTTCTTTATAAAATCACATCACAAATAACCATGGTCTCTTGCACATTATATTTATTAACACGTTTGGAAAGATAATAGCAATGTAAAAATCACTAAGTATCTAGTTCTGTTCTTGAGAATAAAATAGATTGATATTTCTAGAGAAGAAATGAAATACCTTAGAGAATAATGGGATTGGGATAGACTTAGAGACCTACAAGAAGTTGGTCACATGTAGATTTCCAGTAGAAGGACAAAATCAGACAGGTTCTTTTAATTGTGTTTACAATTCATCTATCAATATCACAAACTCTATAGTTATTTTTATTATCATGATTTTGATAAACTAATATCTCATTTATGAAGATGATGTCTATAATAAGAATCATTTCTGATACTTGCTTTAGCATAATTTAGTTACCTCTGATTGCATTCAATAAAGGAAAATACACCCTATCAACTTTAAAGTCAACATCTAAACTCAGATATTTTACTTAATGATATAGTTGGCTTTTTATCCCCCAATGGAGTACCAAAAGCTATTATAAATATATATATATATATATATATATAATGCTTTAGAAAATTCATTTCTCATATGAAGAAGTAAAACCTTCTTTAATATTTTACAGATTGGAATAACCTTAGGCAAAGCCATTTTAATTTCACTGTCAGATTCATAAAACTAAGCAGTTTTCACTGTCGATTTCTTATGATGAGATTTAGTGTTTTGTTTTTGCTACAAGACTCTCAATGAGACAGAAAAAGGTCTATAAAATAAGAATTCAGTAAGAAAGATTCTAGGTAGGTTTAGACAAATGGGATATGGTAATCAAGGGTCAGAAACAAAGAATAAACACTGAACTATGGAGCACTTATGTCCTTTCCTTTGGTCTCAACATCCCCTCCCTGAGCTGTAGCACAGATTAGAAAAGCAACTTGCATGACCTCATATGGATAATTATTGTGTTCTGGGAAATAAGCAAGCAAAACCTGAATAAAAAAATTATCTGAGAAAGTCATTTGCTAATTCTATTCCTTGGATCACAGAAATACTAAACAAAAATAAAACTCTATATCACAACTATCGTATTTAAAAATACAACAAAAAAAACAACAAGTTCAAGCTGATAATGTCAATATGCTATAATAATTGTAATGCTTGGCACTCTTGTGAAAAATAAAAGAGGGTACTTATGCCAAGTAACGTATAACAAAATCCCTTGTTCTACTTTGTTTGTTTTTTGTTTGTTTTTGGTTGGTCTTGGGGCTTGAATTCAGGGCCTGAGTACTATTCCTGAGCTCTTTTGCTCAAGGCTAGTGCTCAACTACTTTAAGCCATAGCTCCACTTCCCCTTGTCCTACTTTTTAAAACATAAATATACTTCATTTTAGAAGGTTTATCTAGTGCCTTCTAAAAGAATACATTGTATATGCAAAGTGCATCTTTGCTTTCTGTACTGCTTGTTGATTTCTTCCATGACTTACCTTATTTTTTGTCTAGGCCTGAAATTCTATTCTGTAATCAGAGACAGAAAAATATGAGGCCAAAAAGTTGATGTTTCTTCCCTTAGGAGAATGAATTCCTCTGACCCTTTGTGATAAAAAACACTAGTAACCTTCTTTTCTTTAACTTTCCATTTCAAAGTACTTGAAGTGGTCCAAGTAAAGTTCCTAAAACTCCAGAATGGCAAGTTTGGTGTTGCTTTAATCTGTTCTCCCTAGTTTTATGTTATTCTTGAACTCTAATACTACCACAGAAACAGTGTGTGTACAAAACTGTGTTTTATTATTTTTTGCACTGAAGAGGGAAAATGTGCTCAAAGCCCATAATAAAATCTATCTAATCTATTGATTTCATAGTTTTACTTTTTAATATTTTTATCCATTTATGCTATAAATTGTTATGTAGGTATTACTTTCACTGTAGTATATTATCTATATTATTAATGTACATTTATTTTAATTTGGTTCAAATTTTCAGTTTTAAGTTTTAACTGAGGTTATTCCTGATAAACTACTGATTTTTTTTTGTTTTTTGTTTTTTGTTTTTTTGGTCATGAGGCTTGAACTCAGGGCCTGGGTACTGTCCCTGAGCTTTTGTGCTCAAGGCTAACACACTATCACTTTGAGCCACAGCACCAGTTTCAGTTTTCTGGTGGTTAATTGGAGGTGAGACTGTCATAGATTTTTCTGCCAGGGCTGGTTTTAAACCATGATCCTTAGATCTCAGTCTCCTAAGTAGCTAGGATTACAGGCGTCAGCCAAGAACGTCCATCCTAGCAGTCATTCAAAGTTGGCTGTTGCTCTATGAATGAAACAGTGAAATTTAAATTTTGTCTGTATTCTATGTTATAGACTCATCTGATTTTATCTTAGTAAAATATTTTATAAAAAACCTTGAAAAATGTCTCATTATATAATGCTATTCTTTGTTTTTGATAAATTCCCAATTTTCATGTGCCTGAGATGGATATACATATCAGAACATTTTGATTACTATTACCATATTATAACTTATTAAAATCCATTTACTTCTAATCACCTCTTTTTAGTTTAAATGGTTGATTTCTTATGAATAAGATATAGAGTGTATATTTATTTACCCAATTTTGTTTCTTAATTAGTGAATCCATTTATTTATACATAAAATAATTATGGTCATAGTTACATAATACCAATTATTTTCACATTTACATAATTTTCTTCTCTTGTATATAATTCTCTCCCACAATTATGCCTTTTTTATACCTTTTCAAACTTTATATGATTCTATTTTCTTTCTATACAACTCATCAATTTCCTTTTTGAAACATGTTAATTACCCTCAAATTGAAAATACACATTTTTAACAAATCTAAATTTAAGTATCACAGTATATGTAGCTTTCTACAAAGAATCTGTAGTTTATAACAGTTTTCTCAATTCTACCTCCTAATTTCATGGGTTACTTTATTGATTAATTTTCCTATTGTAAAGGCATTGTTACCATCATCACTATAAGTAGTTAAAACAACTGTTTTCATTTTAGATCGAGTAATAGTAAAAAGAAATATTTTACACATATATATCCAATTCTAGTCCTCATATTTTTTATTATTGACACAAATGTATGATTTTGAATTAGTTTCCCACCTCTTTAAGAATTGGTTGCCATGTTTCTTACTGGGAAGATCTGTCCAGAGAATTCTTACAGTTTTGCTTACAAAATCTTTTAATGTCTTTCACTTTTGGAGATCAATCATATTTTATATGGAATTCAAGTTTTCTGTGTAATCTTTCTTGTTTGCATGGTGTCTTTTTTACAGCTCTGTTCTCATTTATGTATTTACTTTTGTTTTGGTACCATTGGACCTAGCTATCACAGTCTTCTGGCTTTAGTCTTCCTTGTGCTGCGATTATAGGCATGTACCACCATTCATTTTTGTGTTCGTTACTACATAGCTAAAGTTTTGCTCTATTTTTGTTGTTGTAGCTTTGTCCCTTTGTTTAATGTAATTTGATATGACATTATCAGCATTTTATTTTGATTGTATATTATCTGAATTTACCCAGATTTGTGGTTTGTTCTCTATCATTACTTTTGGAAAATTATGGTTTCAAATATTTCCACTTCATTGTCTGGAACATCAGATACATATGCATGTTACTTTTTTTTACCTGTTTGCAAACAATCTTCCATGTGTCATTCTAGGCATTTTCCCATTTTAAGCTTTATATGTATGTGTGTATTTTGTGTATGCATGTATATTTGTAGTTTTTCACTTCAGTTTGTAAAAATCTATGAAAAGAACCATTAATTTCTTATTTCTAGCATTTGTAGTTGATTCTCACCATCAGTTTCTTTTTGTTGCAATGAAAATCTATTTTATGTTACTTAAATTCTTTGCCTAATTATACCTAAGGGTGTGTCAAGTTTGGTTCTGAATGTTTTATTGTTGTTTTTCTATTCATATTCTATTTTACTCTTTTAACATGCCTATGATTTTGGTATGATGTACCAAGGAGCAGAAACTGAAGTAAATATTCCTGAATGAGAATTCTCATGTTCATCTGTACAAGAGAATGGTAGTACATTGGTGGTACAAATTCCTTTTTTTTTTAGTTGTGTTTTTTACCTCAGTCCTGAGCACAATCCCTGAGCGCTTTTGCTCAAGGCTATCACTATCTATCACTTTGAGCTGTAGCTCCACTTCCAGTTTTATGATTTTTTTTTGCAGATAAGAGTCTCACAGACATTTTCTGACTGGGGTGGCTTTGAACCATGATGGTCAGATCTCAGCATCCTAAGTAGCTAGGACTACAGGCATGAGCTACCAGTGTCCAGCTACGAGTTTCAATCGAGACCTCATTTTCCTTTCTACTATAGATTTTGGCCTTGACTGATTACTTCTCTTAGTCTGTTTGCAACAATATCAGCAATAATCTGCTGTAGTTATAGTACTGTATTGATAAGTTTTGGGGTATAGAAGCATTCCATACTCTGATAAATTGATCTCATCCACTTACTGGATATGGTTAATTTTATTCATTCATTCACTCATTCATTCATTTTGTGATCTGACATTCCTAAGCATTTCTTTCCCCTTCTGTTCTCTTTAGGTGACACAGAAAAAAATAGCAGAAATTCCACTTGAGCAAATGTTTTTTTCTCAAGGAAATGGGCTCCAGTTAAATACTTTTATTGGAGAACATTCTCTGCTTCTCTTAACAGAATCACCAGTTCTTTTGAAATGTTCACTGTGAGTGTTTGGGAAGCTTCAAAAGTATTGTTTCCCCATCCACAAGACTTCTGCAACTGGCTTGGTTCCATGTCCCTCAGGAGATGAATGGATCAAGAAAATGTGGTGTGTATGTGTATAGATAGATAGATAGATATAAATATTGATTGATATAGATAAATATACACACATATATGTGTCTATGTGTATCTCTCTCTCTCTCTCTCTATATATCTATCTATCTATCTATCCACAATAGAATTCTATGCCTCCATCAGAAAGAATTATATTGCCTCCAATTTTTTTAGGAAATGGAAAGACCTGGAAAAAATTATATTAAGTGAAGTAAGTCAGACCCAAAGAAACATAGGTCCCATGGTTCCCTTATCTGAAATAACTAGTATATGTCTTAGACAAGCAGAAGAGGTAAAAAATCTATGTATATAACCAAATAAGATGATGCTAAGTGTGATGAACCCCAAGATAGTGACACAAGAAGATTTATCTTTCTTGCTGTTGTTTTTAATGTACTTTTTAAATGTACTATGTGATTTTTTTTCTTTTGTTTGTTCTTCCCTCATGGTATGACCCCTATTTTCACTGTATTTGCTTCTAGTGCCCTGCATCTTGTATTTACATTTTTCTAATTTGGGGAAGGGAAGGGAAATAGCAAAAAGCTGAAATAAGGATACAGATTGACCCATTGTAGCAATGAGATGTACAAGACACTATGTTGAAAATGAACTTTACAACTTCCAGGGTGGAGGGGGAGGAGGATTTGGGGAAGTGGGGAGGTGGGGAGCGAAGGGATGGTAGGGGAAAAACAAAGGAGGAGGTAACAGTGCTCGATAGGAAATGTACTCATTACCTTACTCATGTAACTGTAACGCCTCTGTACATTATCTCTTTACAATAAAAATATATTACAATTATTTGTTTTAAAAACTTCTGCTGCAACCTTTATTTTTTCATTCTCAATGTAAAGTCACTCCAACAGTGCACTGTTCTTACCTTTTAATTGTCTCTGTTAGGTTTTGGCTCTATCATGTTCTCCCACAGGCACATCTCAACTTTGTTCCTTTGTATTTTCCTTTTCTCCTCAGATTTCAAGGAAGCATTTTGTCTTCATTCCCAGTTTTTTGATAAGTTCAAGTAAGGCCCTTGTTTTTCAGTTTTTTGTAACTCCTGCTTTTTATATTCTGAACTCTGTAGATATTGGAGTTAAAATGAAACATTAAGGTCAGGCTCTGGTGGTTCATGCCTGTAATCCTAACTACTCAGAAGGCTAAGATTTGAGGATCATGGTTTGAAGGTAGCCTGAGTTGGAAGGTCCCTGGGAGTCTTATCTCCAATTAACCATGATATAGGCCAGAAGAGGAGCTGTGAGTGTTAAGAGTCTAGCCTTGAGTAAAAATGCTCAGGGACAATGTCAGGTCTTAAATTTAAGTCCTATAACTGGCACAATAAATAAGCATCAAAACCTTAACAATAAAAATGGATGTTGGTTTATAAACATTGAGAAAGCACCAGATTACTTCTGGAATTTTCTTGTCTCTGTGCACTTGATATTTATCTTTTAGACACTTAATTTTCTGCTGTTTACTTTTGATTTACCTCTCTTAGTTTAAGTCTTGTCTACATCTGCATGTTGGCATTTGAAACATTCTTACATTATCCTCCACTCACTTTCCATGTGATGGTCTATTCAGTTTACCCTGTTAGAGCATTTCTCCATTTTTTCACCCATCCTTCTACTTTCTCTATGTAATGGATAGGTGTGCTTTTGCTCATTCATTCACTCTACATTTACCATTCCCACAGCAAGGGGCTAATACTGTCTCCCAACTTTGCCCAAATATATGTATGACACATGGTAATTGAAATAATTCTCAATGGTTAAAAAAACAACCAAAAACCAAACTACCTGAGCAACAATGATACTTAAAATTTCATCAAAATAAATTTGCAAAAGTATTAATATTCTCTAAGATTTTTGAGAATATGAATTATGGTGAAATATATATACATATATGTACATTTTTTCCTTTAAAATGCACTAGGTTGTTCCATTTCCCAATTGTGCCTTTGAACTCTAAACCAGAATAAAAATAGGAGAAACATCTTATTCAATTCTGTCAAATTTGAATGCAAACATATTAGAGCCAGCAAAGTGAGTCCCACGGTAGCATGTGGTGGCAAAGATTGTACAATCCACCAATTACAGACTGGCTAGCTTTCATTATTTCACTCTCTGCCTCTGACACCGCGGAGACATTTGCTGGTGGTAGACAGATAAATGGAGGCTGTGAATGGCACCTACACAATGTCAAGATAGTCTTCACCAATAATGTTACCAATAATATCCCCTACAGACATATTTATTACAACTATTCCCTGTTTTGTTCTGCATCAGCAGGTCCATCTGGCCAGTAAAAGATTGACCAGGTGTTCCAAGAGCAAGTTGGCTCACAAATGCCTTGAATTTTGTGATACCCACAGGAGGAAGACATTTAAAAAAATGAGAGGAAATTAAATTATTCTTGGTATATATGAGGTTACAAGGCATTTTTAGGTGGTAACAATTATGAAACATCTTTTTGTGTTTTATTTGCGGGTGCCTTTTGGCTGGTTTTTTAAAAAAAATATGAATGAGGTCAAAATTTTCCAGGAAAATACAGTGTATAACCATTCCAGTAATGAATAAACAAAACTACACATAGACATCCTTGAAATTTTGTAGTAAAATTAAAAAAGTCAAATCCATTTGTTATTCTGAAGAAAAAAATAATAAAAATTATTTCTCAATTTGTCTTAATTAGTTGGTTCCTGGCTCTGGTTTTTCAATGAGATGTTCAGACTATAGCTGATAGATGACCATTCCCTCACTAAATTGAATTGTTTGTAGCCTGAATTCACTAATCCTTTCCCCAAAGTGAACAATTTCCTGTGTATTTCAGCTCATCAAAATAATGAATATAGTAAGAGAACACATCTTACTCATTCTCCAAGTAGAAAACTGATTGAATAACAAATGTAATGCATGTCCAGTAACCCTAAAAAGCTTTTTTCAGACAAATAAACATTGCTGTGTGCAGCATATCTGTGCCATGAATTAGAAACTGCCATATACAATATGCAATATGCAATGATATTAACTTTCATTATGCAAAAAAATAGCAAGGGCTATTTTTCAATTTTGAATGTATGTAAGCTGTATGAGAAAACACTCAATCTTAAATATTTCTGTAGTCTAAAACAATAGAAAATTAACTTCTATAATTTTGTTAATTTTTGCTTGATGTTTTATACTCACATTTTACTTAGCATTTTTTACTGTATTTCATGTCAATTGTTTTATTTTATGTAAATTTTACTTTTAATGTGTTTATTTTAAGACATTATTTTGTGAATTTAGAAAAAGCAGAACAGGATCATAAAATCAAAATTGGAAATAATCTATAAATTTATGTCTCTTTTACATATAAACATGTATTCTTTCATATTTTTACAAATATGAAATTTTATGGGTTTCCTTATAAATTTCTTTCCTTTCTCCAACAAATGTTTTGCTATGTCATGTTTACTTCATTTCTACATAAGTATCTTGTTCCATAATTACTTTAAAAAACATAGATTGAATTTAAATTTACAAGGATTATTTATGTACACTTATATACATGAAACTTAATGGTTCCTTGCAGTACAATGTTTTTAAAATTTAACATACATATTTCTATACTTCTCCATTAGCCTAATTTGGTTGTTTATAGTATTTTTACTTTGTTGACAATATAAAATTCTCTTTTCTGATTATATACCCATCAGGGTTTATTATTAGCTCAATATTATATTGAATTTACTTTCAGGATTACTTATAAGCTCCCAAACCTCCTGTATCCTCAAATTCTTTATGTCGTCTTTGGTTGAATTTAATTATGCATTTAATATTTGCAAGTTTTAAAATATTCTAAAGTGTCAGTCAGTGCTCTAATTCTTTCACAGTTATTCATGACTTGGCAATCACTCCTTTATTTCTATTCTGTGAGAAAATGAATTCTGTGGAGAAATCTAAGATCAACCTGATTTTTCCCTTACAGGTGAACTTTTCTTACTAATTCTGACCTGTGGAATTATGCATTATTAAAACCCAATCTTTGTCCTTATTTCCATGTGATTCCTTTTCTAAGTCATTAGGTGGATAATGTTCTCATTTCATATGATATCTTTAAATAAAGACTCAGGATGAACAAACAGAGAGTAAAGGCCAGACAAGACACAAGAAATTAGGCATCTGTGAGCCATAGAGAAAAGCCTAACAAGAAACAAATCTTAAATTCCTAGATCTTGAACTTCTAGCCTCTAAACCTCTGATAAAGTAAGTTTACTTAGTGTAAGCCACCAAGTCTTATTCCTAGGTACATGTCGCTCTAGGCATTATGCATATCCTGAAATTTTAGTTGCTCTATATATTTGTTCTGTGATATTCATTCGTATATTTAAGTCACTTTTTAATTCCTGTAACTTCAGGAATTTTTTTTCCTCAAAGGACATCAATTATCTTTTGTTGCATCATCTTTGTCTTTTTATAAATAATGTTCTCTGCACTTATTTACTATCTTTGACTTTCCTGCCAACTTTGCCATTATTTCTCATCTCCCCCTTAGAGCAATTTGCTTTACAACCCTATTTATTCTGTGTTCATTTTTTTCACTTCTGGTTAATTGAAAAGATCTGGTATAATGCACTATTAGTGTGTCTACATTATATTCTTCTTTGTTTATAAAAAATACATAAGTGAAAATGAGGAGATGTTATTTGTGTCACATATTTAACTTGTGGGGGGCTTGTATTATGATTTTATAAAGACCTCCTAGAATTCAATATAATTTTATGAAGATAATACTTGGCAGTAAACTTGAATACATTATCAGAAGAATCACATGGTTTGTATACATTTGAAAAAGATCATATATTCTTTGGTACTAAAGGAATGTAATATACTCCAAAGAAATATCCTTTTATGTACATTCTATTGGAATGGTTGAGTTCTGAAAGGTCAAATACAGCAACAAATTTAGATTAATGAAATCTCTCATGTCCTTAAAGGTGTACAAAATGGAAATAAAAATGAATAATCCTTTGGTATATTCTTTGTAACAGAAATACTTGAGTATATCGGTTTGGTCAAGTATAGGTGTTAGATCAATTATCAAATATCCCAGCCTCATGATAGTGTATACAGCCTTGTGACTTCTTTTTATAGCATTGGAATTAGAACAAAAATGACTTTATTAGTTTTCCAGGGTGTACATGTTAAAATGTTACAGATTAGGTTTGCACACTAATATTCTAAAGCTAGTGCTTTAGGCTGGGTTTCTCCTGAGGCTTGTGTCCTTGACCCTCAGTGACTGGATGTTCCCAGTATGTGTTTCCTTTATGTGCCTCTCTCTATCCAATTAAAGAAGATGTCATTCCTCAGTGAACTCCTTAATATCTCTTCAAAGGCCTTACTGCCAAATATACTTACTTTCTGAGGTACTGGGTTCTGTTAGTTGAATATATGAATTTTGGAAGAACAAAATTTTGTCAATCCCATCAAAATTCCACATATAAAAGGCCCAAGATTTCTTTTTTTATTTTAATACATTTTTATTGTAAAAATACAATAAAAATTGTACAAATGGGTTACAGTTACATGAGCAAGGTAATGAGTACATTTCCTATCAAGCATTGTTGTCTTCTCCTTTGAGAGATATAGCTGATTAGTAACTATTTTCATATGAAAACAAAATAAATAAGATCACAAAAATTAAAACAACTTGTTGGCCTGAGAAGAAAGGAAACTTAATCTTTCAATTTGTCAAATGGTGGTCAATCTCACATACCTTAAAGTTAAG
>NW_012267352.1:2776799-2780533 GCF_000151885.1 Dipodomys ordii
AAAAAAAAAGAAATATGGAACATACACACTTCCCCAAAGGAATAAAATGTTGAATCCTGTGATAAAAGGATCCTGTGATTATTCAGATTCAATCATTGTGGTTTAATGTTGGAAGGTATACAGAGTGATTATGTGACCATTTGATAGTTTATCTTAAGTATGTGATATTTTTCCACTTAACATTAAAATTAAAGAAAAATATATAAAATCAACTCTTAAATCTGTTGGTGAGGCATCCATGGAAAAAAAATAATACAGGGAGAATTTGAGTTAATTATGTTACAATTTGGTATAGTATTTCCATTATCTTTCAAAGAAATGTATCTGTCTATCAGACTTAAGGAGGATCTATGATTAAATTTAGAACATTAGAAAGTATACTTACAAAGTAAAGAAAAACTAGTCCCATTATTTTTTATTTTTTTACATACTTTATAGTATACTTGGCTTCTCTAAAGGATTCTTTAATTATTGATAATTCTGGAAATTTCCAGTGTTTTACATCTACTTTTATTTGCTTTCTTCTTTTGCATTTATATCTTTCTCTATTTTTATGAAATGTCAAGGGGAAATAATGAAGGACAAACTGCACCCTAAGTGCATCATTGATAACTTTTTAGAAAGGCATTATAACTCAGTGTTGAGGTCTTTAATAAAATATGAATTTGTTTACAGAATGGCATCTTGTTTATACAACTTTAAACTTCAGCTTCCTTATTGTAGGGGCAATGATATTAGAGTTAATTTTAGTAAGAGTATATATAGGATATATATATATAGGAGATATATATATATATATAGGATATATACATATATGTATATATATAAATTCCCTGGCAAAAACTGAATATTCTAGGAACTTCTGAGCAACAGCATCATCAGACTCAGTGTCACACTGAGAACTTGGAAAATATACATATTATTCAATGTGATATTGCAAATTAGAATTAAAATGTGAGTGGTTCGTGGTATTGGGAATTTTTTATGCTTAGTAAGAACGTACTAGAAGAGGGTATTGGTAAACAAAATATTTCCCCAAATTACGATATCAGAATCTCATTCCTGGAGAAGACTTTATTAGAATCCATAGTTATGTATTGTGCACTGACCTCTCTCCATGATGGACCGCATACTCTGTATACAGTACGCTATTATCCTATATTCATTTCAAGACACTCCATGATGTCCTTATAGCTACAAAACATGGGACAATTTGTTTCTCAGAAAGCATCCTGATTGCTAACAAATACAGCTGACTTTTATATTTAGATATTTTCTTAGCATACATTGGTTGTGCAGGAGAACCTCTCAATGTAGCCAAGCTCAAAACGTGAATCTAATCTTGAAGCAGGAACTTAGACTTATTTGATGAATGTGGAAAATTAATTGTAGAGTTTCAGGCAAACACCATCCTTAGTGCAGAGTATATTGTGAAATTGTAGAACAAGAATCAAATTATAAGTAAGACTAGCAGCTCACATTATTAACTAGTAATACTCTTTCTGTTTTCAGAACACTTTTAAAAACTGACAGCTTTAAAAGCTCAAAACTTCAGGAAGAAGCAAAGAGAGTTAAAGGAAGGCAGATTATTACCAAATAACAATAAATTATAACTAAATACTTTCAGTGAGAATTTCAACTTACTAAAATTACTCAGTAAAAGGTGGAAGATTTATACGACCTGAAGAAAAACCAGAGTATGGGAAGGGGAAACAAGGAGGAGGCATCCATGCCTGATAAGAAATGTACTCGTTATCTTGCCCATGTAATTGTAACTCCTCTGTATGGTATTCTCACAATAAAAAGAATAAAATTACTTCATGCTCCAATTTTCAATTATCCAGTTGTAAGTATATGTCTACTTACTTTAGCATTATCTGAGAAAAAGCAAAATAAAAGAGCATACATTATTGGTAATATTTTACAATATTAATTACTCTGCAGTAAGAGCTGTAGAAATTAGACACACTGAAAATAAATACTCACAAATGTTTTATGTGCCGTGGTTGATAATTGAGACCAGTTTTCAGGCAGTGGGAATGCTATAGTATTTCCACATACTATGTGTATATTAATTAAAGCTAAACTGTAGAGATTTAGTTGTGAAAGCACTCTCCGGTAACAAAGATATCAAACACTTACATAATATATGTGCAATTCATGAGTCTCTGCACTTATTTCTATGAAAAAGTACCAATTGGAACAATTTAACAAATAGAAAATGAGAAACTAAAGTATGATAATAAGTAATGAGGTGGAAGGCAGAACTTTGACTCATTCAAACTATTATAAGTGATAGGACATTTTCCTATAACATAAAACTAATGAATGGGGCAGAGATCAGGTGGCAGAAGCCACCAGAGGCTGACACCCGAGAATGGCAATTTGAAACCTGCCTGAAAAGATGAATATAAGAAACTCTTATCTCCAGTTAACCAGCAAAAGTGGAAGTGGAGGTGTGGCTCAAGTTCTAAAAAGCTAGCCTTTACTGCAAAAAAAGTAAACATGAGCATCAACAAGCAAAACCTCCAAACCCCAATGCTTTCATATTGTTTGAAAATACATATTGAAAATATGAAACTATACAAAATCTCATCATTCCACAAAAGGAACTGTATATTACATGCTTCCCGCATCTTTTAAAATATGTTCACATATTTGCATTTCACTCAAATTTTAAGTGTCCAATTATTCTGGCTTTTTAAAAAGTTGACTCATATTGAAAATCAAATGTACAAGAACATTTCATTCCCTTTGTAGGGCTTACTAAAATATTTGTATTTATACTTTGAGTGTAGAGAAGGGCTGCTGTAAATAATTAATTCTATGTGGCCTAAACTTCTTCCTTAATGACAAAATAGTCATGATTAAAGGGTTAAATGCCAGGATTACCAAGTTGATTTCAATATTTTATAAGAAAAATTATATATTCATAAAACATCTCAAGGAGATACGTCAACAAGAATTTTCCTGAAGCAACCTGATCAGAAACTTCACATTTTATCTCTTACATGAAGTGAAAAGAGTCTGAACACTGCAGCTACCTTACTGAAGCAAGAAAACTCCAGTGAACATCAACCTTTTGCCAGGGTCCTATTAGTCATCTTGACTGGCTTCATAAGTTAATGCATGTCGTATTCTATACCATATCCTCCTTTGCTTTCTTCTGCAATTTTATATGCTAGGCAGAAAAACTTAGTTGTATTCTGGTCTTGAACGCTATTCCTGGTGCTCGTGTGTTGTTTAACTTCCCTGAAGAATGTGTCCTACTTTAAGTCAGTATTAAAACATACAGTAAAGATGAAAGGAATGAATGAAATTCAGATCTGAAATAAGTTGGTTATTGAGTTAATAAGAAGGCAGATTGGACCAGGTGCCAGTGGCTCATGCCTGAAATCACCGTCCTGAGTTGGAAACCCAAGGACTGCCAAAAAAGTGAAAAGAAAAAGAGATTTTTCAGGTGGCCATTGTTTGAACAGTAGAAAAAAAAAAACCTTACATAAAATAATGGTCTAGTTACAATGAAAGAGTATTACTTTTTTAAAAACAAGTTTTTTATTGTGAAAATACTGTACAGAGGGGTTACAATTATATGAGCAAGGTAATGAGTACATTTCTTTTCATGCACGGTTGCCTCCTCCTTTGTTTTTCCCCTACCATCCCTTCCCTCCTACCTCCACAACTACACTCCCTCGCCTCCCGCCTAAATTGTAAAGTTCCTTTTTCGATAGTGT
>NW_012267352.1:2781499-2835086 GCF_000151885.1 Dipodomys ordii
GTTTGAAAGACCACAGCTTCTATATTTTGAAAAGTACATTTTGAAGTGTCTCAAGAGGGTCAAGTCTTTCGATGCCTCTGGCTGCTGAGGAGAGACCTTGACTGGCAGGAAAATGATGACCTCAGGGCAATATCAAGAAGGCAAGAATTCTGTCAGCACAGTGGAGAAGGACATGGGAAATCGATTCTCCTTTAGCAGGGTCTGATTAGACCCCAGTCACTGTCAATATCATGATTTCATTCCACTGAGTCTTCCCAGGAGAAGATGAACCTTACAGAAATCCTGAGATAATAAACGTGTGCTGTTTTCAGATGGCCATTATGTAGTTTAGGAAATTAGAAGAGTCCCTTCCTATATCTCAGGAAGATTGGTCCTCCATTCTCACAACTCCATTTGAGGCAGAAAACATTATAAAAAATGGAAGTTATGGACACACCTTTTCCATTGCTTTAAAGCTATTTCTAAGTTACTTACAATGACTAATAAAATGGAAATGTAACACAAAATTTTTGTACATTAGGAAATGATTATAAGAAAACTTGTATATGTTCAGTGTGACCTTTTTTAAAAAACATATATGTCTTATTGTAAAGATACTCTACAGAGGAATTACAGTTACATGAGCAAGGCAATGAGTACATTTCCTATCCAGCATTGTTACCCCCTCCTTTGTTTTTCCCCTACCATCCCTTTTCCCTTTCCTCCTACCTCCTTGACTCCCCTCCCCCCCTACAAAGTTGTAAGGTTTGTTTTTAACATAGTGTCTTGTACATCTCATTGTTACAATGGGTCATCCTGTATCCTTATTTGAGCATTTTGTTATTTCCCTTCCCCTTCCCCCCAAAAAATTAGAAAAATGTATATACAAGATGCAGGACGCTGGAATCAAATACAGTGACAACAGGGGTTATACCAAGGGGGAAGAACAAAGAGACAACAACAACAAAATCACAGATGCTGGAGGGGATATGGCCCAAAGAGAACTCTACTGCATTTTTGGTGGAATGTAAACTTTGTCAACCACTCTAGAAAGCAGTATGATGGTTCCTCAAAAGACCACACATAGAGCTCCCCTATGACCCAGCAATCCCACTTTTGGGCATTTACCCAAATGACCACAAACAAGGCCATACTATAGCTACCAGCACAACTATGTTTATCACAGCATTATTCACCATAGCTAAGATATAAAACCAACCCAGATGCCCCTCAGTAGATGAATGGATCAAGAAAACATTGTATCTATATCTATACATAGATATAGATATATAGATATGTAGATATAGATATATAGATATGTAGATATACACACACAATGGAATTCTGTACCTCCATCAGAAAGAATGGCCCCATTTGTTAGAAAATGAAAAGAATTGTAAAATTTATATTAAGTGAAATAAGCCAGATCCACAGAAACATAGGTCCCATGGTTTCCCTTATCTGCAATAATTAGTATATGTCTAAGACAAGCAGAAGAGATCAAAAGCTACGTACATATGACCATATAACATGATGCTAAAGGAAATGAACCCCAAGTTGGGGACACAAGAGATTTTATCTTTCTTATCGTTGTTTCAGTGTGATCTTTTAAAAACTATTTTCCAGTTATAGAGTTGGTTGAATATGCAGATATGGAACAGATACAGAAAGTCAATTGGAAACCAGCATTATTCATTTTGCAATATTTGTCTCAATTAGTCAAATGATCAGAAGTACTGTGAAGAATTTGTTTCACAGTCACACAGGTCAGTATGTTTCAAAATCCAGAAAAATTTCCAGTCTTTTTTATGAATGGCTTTTTACGATTGGATCTATGATCACTTCTTACAGCAAACAGCTTGGTAAACACTAAATATTCAAGGATGATTTTCACAAGATACTAAATTATTGGAACTATTATCTCTATATCTACACACATGCCAAGTTTGAAACTATAGTTTTACTTTATGAAGTACTAAATTAGGAAATAATGATTGAATATTTCTTTAATAATAAACATCAAAGTTAATAGGATATATTTGTTGAACATTTGCTTCACTCAAAGAAAAAAGATAAGAAAAATAGAGTAAATAGAAAAATTTATTTGAGTAAAAAGACAAATAATCTCCTTTCAGAAAATTACCAATATTGATCAGTTATGATTTGTAACATGTCTGAATATCATCATTTAAAATTCTATAATTTTCCTATGACTTTTTTGTGGGTTTCATGCATTTATTTCAAGTGTTCATGAACATTTAGATAAATTAATTTCCCTTCAAAATTATTGTAACTGTTATGGCTAGAAAATAATTTGAACTATATTAATGGAACTGTAATAAAATTAATTGAAAATTTTATGGATACTAAAAGCATATATGGAAATAAAAAGACCTAGATTTTGTTTTAATATAATTGCTTCTTCAGAAATCTATAATGCAGTAATAAAATGCTGCATTATAGTTCCGTTTCTGATTTTTGGTGGTTCATTAGAGATAACAGTCTCACAGACTTTCCTGCTTAGCTCACTTAGAACTGATATCCTCAGATCTAAGCCTATTCAGCAGCTATGATTACAGGCATGAGCCACAAGTACCTGGCCAATTTAAATATTTTTATTAGAAGTGATCTAAATAGATGATCTAATGCCTGAATAAATGTACTAAACATTCATTAATTAGGATTGCGAATTAAACAAGTCTATGTCAATCTTTGCAAAATTAAAAAGAACAAAACTAATATTTGGGGCCAACATCATCAGCTTTGTTCTACTTCACTGCTTTTTGTACTCATGGCCTCTGAGTAGATGCAGAAAGATATTTTCCTAAACAAGATTTTCTCTATAGTACTTCACCACTTTCATTTATTCAAAAGTTTTGGGGGTTTTAATTGTAAAAGTTTAAAACCCCAGTTTATGAGGCAAGAATTAATTATTGTATATTTCCCCAGCCAATTAGCTCTGTGCTGCTGACTCAGAAGTAAACTTTTTGTAGCCCGCAGTGCTTAAAGTCCAATGGTAAAGGCAGACTCATTTACATTCCAGATTTTCTGTGTTGGATACATTTCAATTAAGTCTTTAATTATCCACCAATGTATTTGGCAAAACTACGATCTGTCAGTCTTCCATTTTTCCAAAAGGCTTCAACATAGCCTGACATATCCAAGTGGTTTATGCATAATAAAACAAGACACAGGTAATAGAGGAAAATTGAATATAAGCTTTGATAATGAAAAAAATATAGTACTATATAACTTACTAATATTTTATTGTGATAATTCAAAATGAATGAAATATGCATACATAAAATTGCAAAACTAGTAATTATATGATTGTAATTTTAACTGTCAATGCAGAACTTCATGTAGAAACATCTTTGAAGATTGCTACATATTCCACTCAAGCTTCAAAATCTAAATTAGAGAGGCATTGTGGTGCTCACCTCATCAATTTGGTAGACAGAGATACAAAGTGCAAGATCCAAGGCCAGTCAGGAATGCTATGAAAAACTGTAAGAACGTAGCTGAAATATATCTAACAAAAACACAGAGCACTTACCTAATAAGCATGAGAGTTCATGCCCCAGTATCACAAAAAGAAAAATCAAAAAGCTATAACTAGAACTTTCAAAATTATTAGAATATTTTCAGAGTGTGTGATGATCCTTAATATTGGGTAGAATTACAGTGTGTTGGTCTTGACAGATCTCTTACACTCTTCTTGCCGAGAACTATAATAATATATTTTGCAGTATATCCAAAATGTTTTCAGGCATGTAGGTGGAAACAATTGTTAACATTTCATATTATTGGGAATATTGATTTGATGTCATTGCTAGAGTTTCACTTCATGGGAAATTAATGGATAGTGAAATATAAAGATTGCCATTCTGATTCAGTGTACAGCAGGATTTTTGTATAATCAGATAAAATCTTATGTGAAAAATGTTTGAGAAGATGAAACTTCTGATAATGCTGCAGAAAAACATTAATTATCCTTGTGTCAAGCACAACAGAAAAGGCTGCAGTGACTCATGCCTATAACCCCAGCTATTCAGGAAAAGATGTGGGGAAGACCCTGATTGAGACCAGCTTGCACATAAAATAGGAGACCTTACTTGAAAAATAATTTAAAAATATAATGGAAGGACTGGGGACATAAGTCAAGTGGTAGTAAATCTCCAGCGTGACCATCAGCCCTCAAATTCAAATCTCTGAAGAACCCTGAAAAAATTCAAACTAACTTGGGCATAAAAAGACATGCTGTAAACAGCACCACATTGCTTCAAATTATACCTCAGAGCCATATTAACAAAAATATCACTGTGCAGTTACCAAAACATTGATGAAAACCAGTAGGACAGATTAGAAAACCCAGAAATGAATTTATAATTGAGAGCCATCTGATTTTTGACAAAGGACTAAAAAATGTACATTGGAGAAAAGAGAGATTGTTCAACAAATTACGCTAAGGAAACTGAACATTCACATGCACAAGAATGAAGCATGTACTGTACTAATATCAAATATACATACACTAATATAAAAAGTGGATCAGGCATCTTAATTGAAGACCCGAATCTTTGAAAGGAAGAAATAGAAGAAAACTATTAGTAACTAGAGACTATGGCATGAGTTTAAACTATGAAACTAGAAACTATGGAGCTAGAAACTATGGCATGAGCATGAACTTCCTGAACAATACCCTAATACCTCAGCAGTTAGCAACCGGTATGGACACATGGGATTGCTTCCAGCTAAAAGGTTCCTACACAGTGCAGCAAAGTTACTGGGTTGAGAAGATGGCTATAGAGCAGGATGAGAAGTGCTCAGGCCCATACAGGGAGGGCAAATAGAAACTGTGAAAGAGGGGGGATTTTGTCAAAATATTCTATGCACAGGTGGGAGAGTGGAAAAATAGTTTTTTAAAGGTTATCTTAGGAAGAAGCAGAGAAGAGTAATGAATGGAGTGACAACGGTTGAGATACTTTGTCTACTTACTCTGAATCAGTCCTACTTCTATGACAAGTGGACAATTGAACCCGCATACATTCCTTGGTAGTTTCACCACTTTGCCCTCAGGACTTGGGGTCCTTCCACACAACTCTCCTAATTCCCTATTTTATGTAAAATTTCAATAGGATTTTGTAGAGTTATTTATATACGTTGATTCTTTAGTAACTAAGCATGACTACCTTAAATCAGATATGTTCTATTGCAGAATTAATTTTATTAAAACATTTACAAACTTGATATGTGTGCTCATTAATACTGATTTTAATACTAATAGTAATGTCAGAAATACCATTGGATTCTTAAAGTTAAAGAATATATATGCACTATAGATGCATACATATTATACATATATATGCATAAATATGTGATTGTTCTACAAATCATGCCTGTAATGTGCAGATTTTTTTCAGCCAACACTGAGTCCTGTGATTCAGTAACACACAGAATTAAAGTTTTCTTGAGAGTCTCTCCATTTCTTGATAAATTCTTTCAGCTTAGTGGATCATATTAAGAATTAATTGTCAATTACTATGTATTGAATACTGTATTATACAACACAGGATGGCCATCTGAACCAATGGAGCTCAGTTTTCACACTGTTAAAGCATTAGTCAGAAGCATTATTACTTTCAGAAATCCATCAATATTACCACAGCCTTTCAAAGGCTGTGTTATTCTACAGATATTAACTGATCTCATATTATCTGCTAGGAACAGTGATTGGTTTTGGGAACTAGTTGTCACCCATATGAATATGATACATTCTTTATTACAGTTTCCCATCAAATATGCAGACAAACATCAGAAAGAAATGTCACAAGGCAAAGTCCTCCATGAATTATCAATAGATATGTTTTTTGTACTTGTACAAAGTGTTTTGTTGAGGTCCACCATCTCTCTAGAGCAAACATTTCCAATATGTTATTACAGTTAAACACTTTACTATAATCAGATAGTTTGCAATTGAATTTTTTGAAAAGTTTATTACTATACTTTCCCCTTTTAATTTTATTTTCCTTAAATGCATCTAGAATTAAAAAATCATGACATTATTACTAGGAAACAATTATCTACTGGTTTGTGTTTAGCAGGGGTAGTGTTTCATTCTATCATCTCAAAGATGTCTGTATATCAAAAAGCTTTCCATGAAAGAAATGTCTATTTCCCTGACTCATGTCCTGACACCCTTCACTGGAACAGAAGCAGGTTTGTTACAGCCTTAAATGATAAAGTGCTCTCTCCAGCACACATGTGAAGAATGACAAAATACCTAGTCCAAGATTTGCTACAATGTATGAAGATTGCTTTGAGCTCAAGGTGCTCTAAAATAAGGAGTTATAAGATGAACATCTGAATCTCTCCTTTCATTTATGAAAACAGTGGAAAAATAAGTTCCGTACAGCTCCTGGAAGAAAATAGACAGTCTTCACTAAGAACTGAGACCTGGGAGAAGTTTGATTCAGTAGAACTTGACAGAATAACTTTTATCTTTCTTAGCTTTACCATGCAATTTAGTTACCTTTTCACACCGGCTTTCTTTGTTTACCTAACATAAAACATTCTTTTTACCTTTTCTTTGAATGTTTATTCTCTCATGATCACTAGCATGTCATACAGAAAAGGACATTTATACAATTGGACTTCACTCAATGATTTTGTGTGTGTGTGTGTGTGTGTGTGTGTGTGTGTGTGTGTGTTTAATTGTATTTCTGGTTAGGTCAAGAAATTTACACCTTCAAAGACTGTTTAGCAGAAACATTTATTACCAATTGCAAATTTTAAAAAAAGGAACCAATATTTTGACCTTTCATATTTTTTTGCCAAGCTATCAAGTTTTCTTCTATCTATTTAAGGTCCTATTGCAGATGGACCTCAATAGAATAGATTATGGAGAGTGAATTAAAATTTCACAGCAGAGTAGTTTGGCTGCTGCTTCTTTCAAAAGCTGTGAACAAAAATCTGCACAATACAGAATATCACAATCCCCAAATTTACTTTATTGGATGAAGTCAACCTCTTTATGAGGCTGTAGACGTTATCAATCTTTTAACACTAGCAGCTTCTTTTTTATGTATTTGTTTATTAAATTTGGAAACTATTCTAAAAATTCTCACCAAGCAGATAACAAGATAACATCTAGTTAAAAGGCTGTCATCCTAAATTATAGCAGACCTTTCTGAAAGACTCTAAACTGTGAAAGGAAAGAAAAAAATGTTGTGTTCATTCTTCAATTCTAGATATTATGTTAGAATTTAAAAAGTGACATTGGATGAAAGTATCTTGGTAAAGAACTAATTCTCAAAAATTAATTCCTTTGATATTAATCTATGAAGCAAAGGACAAATAAACTCCATGATAAAATTTATCTGTATTTGAGAAGTTTATTGGCATTTCTGGGTATTATTAAAGAGGGTCATAATTAAAATCCAATAAGCTATGATTTATATTGCTAAGTGCAATTTTTAAATTATATTTGGCTATCTTTATTACAGCTTCATTATAAATTCATTTTTTCTAATACTTTTTAATTCTGATACATTCTAAACATATATTATATATATTTTTAATACACTAAAATTGTATATTCCAAGAACATAAAACTCCAATATCAACATTAACTTTTAAGACTTTGATATTTTTTTATTAGTCTTATGATTACTTTGGAATGTTTAGCAGATACTTCTTTTGCCATGATAATTATTCAATCTTGATTTTTACTTTATGCCCAAAATAGGGAATTACCACGGGATTTATATATATCTTAATCAAAAGAATATGTAACTTTTTATCATATAGAAACTTGGGCCATAATATATTTTTTATTTTTCTGTTTTTTGAGGGGGAGCTTAGGAGACCTAGGGCTTGACCTTAGTGCCTGAGTACTGGCTCTGAGCTTTTGACTTCAAGATAGTGCTATACCATTTGAGCCACAGCCCCTCTTTGGGGTTTTTGGTGATTAATTAGAGGTCAGAATCTCACAGGCTTTCCTACCTAGCTGGCTTTGAACTATGATCCTTCATATCTCTGACTCTTGAGTAGCTAGAATTACAGCCATGCACCACTAGTACCAATCTTTTTTTAAAAAATTCCATTAATAATTACCTTTCAAAGCATAAAATAATGTATTATCCACCATGTATTGAAATGTTTAAAGGGGCACTACTTATGGGTCAGACATTATAGTACCTGTCTTAATCCCAGCGCCATGGACATTAGTACAAGTGAATTATAAGAGGGGAGAAGAGCTGGAAATACATAGCAAAATCAAGGCCAGCATTAGCTAAATAATGAAGTAGAGAATCCTGCCTCAATAAAAATATTTTTAAAGTTACTTCCAACATTCCTATATGTACATGTTTCAAACGCCTCTATTAAAACTGTAAAACTTTATACTAATTTATTAGTACTATCTAAGAATAGAGCCAGTATCAGAATCTAAAGCTTTTATTCACATTTCAATATTATATATACATATTCATCTACAAAATGGTCATTTCAGTATGATAAATTTTCATCCCTTCAGCATGACTTTTAACAGGCCATCTAAACATTTTATTTTATCAACCCAATTTGTTATAGAAGTGACATACAAAGAAAGAACAATTAATTATGTAATAATTAGTATATCCCTTGTTTCTTTGGCCATCATTTTTTTTCAGGAGTAGTGATGTGCAAATAACATGATATCTAATATGAGTACTGGATGAGTCTCCTTAGTGCTAGAAGAAGACCTCTGAGCATGGAAGAACTTATATAACCTTAATCACTGTTTTGGTGGAGAGAAAATATTGTCTTATACCTACAAATTTCATCTGGCTAGTGTTTTTGGAAGATAGTATCTTATCAAGAAATTGGTTTTTACAATTGTAGACTGGCTGAAGATACATAGATCTTAAGGGACGAGCTTTTGTGACTTCATAGATACTATAGATAATATTCAGCTGTCTGAAATTTCATGGGAATAATTTCACACAACTTGGCACATATATACTTCAACTATATCTAAAGGTTACTTATTAGGCCATGTGTACTGTATCCAGTTTTGACAGTATTATTAATATGATAAGAAAATGTGTTCCCTGATGCTGGTAACATGACCATTTGCCTCATATACCATCTTGTGTAAAGTAATGAGTTGATCTTTTTCAGAGGTGACATAGTGAAGATGTGTTGCCTTGCATTCAGTATGAAAACATTTTTTGCAAAATTTTGCCGAGTTGCCCCAAGTTCCTGGAGCTTGTTGCAATATATAGGCCTTATTTGAAACAACATTGGCAAATGAAAGAAATTTATAATTAAATGTATAAATTTACTTCTTATTTTGACTCTGGTTTTGATTGACAGACTAAGTAGCATGTAAAGTGGTGGAAGACTCCAGTATAGATGATGTACATTTTTCTTCCTAATAATATTGGGATCACTCAGGCTCACGCCCGTTGTCCTAGCTACTCAGGATTACTGGTAGATTGCAGTTTGAAGGCAGCCAGAGCAAGATTACTAAAACACCAGAAATAGAGTTGTGACTCAAGTGGTACAGTGTCAGTCTTGAAAGAAAATGCCGAGAGATAGCTCTGAGTCATTGAATTCAAGCCACAGTACCAGTGTGTGCATGCACATTCACACACACACAGAAACACACACACACACACACACACACACATTGAATATCTGTTATACTATAATGGCCTTTAATCTGTGGGTGAGGAAGCAAAAGTGGAGTTTTGCCAACTGTACAGTGTTATGATTTTTAATATGAAAAATTAGGATGATGGCTTCAATGGACTTTGTGGATCTACAATAACCACTTATAAAGGAATGCAGGCCAGCATCCACTCCTCAACTGACCTCTGTAAGCCATGACTCTCAGGAATAGATTGTAGGAGCTTTTAAATTATCAAAAATTCATTTCAGTTCATAGCTGTCATCATTCAGAGCTATCATGAATAATTCTTAAAACATCTGGATGTTTTCCGTTTGCCAAAGCAAGAACCCTCAGGAAAATCATCACAAGCCACTTCTTAGGAAAATCTGGAGAGACTCTTTCAAATGCACAAATGTTTATAATTGCCATTAAATATTTTGTGTTATGTCTGAGGTCTAAATTCCAGAGAATTTATTCTCTTTATTAACATGGAATTTTGGAGCCTAAATATTGGCTCGTGTATGAGCATTAGATTAGAATCACTCTTTATTTTCCAAATTAGTGGTCTCCTCCAGTGCTCTATAACCCCACATCTACTACAGAAATAAAGGATGTGTCCCACAAATTTTTAGTAACATAACCCCATTTAATATTTAATTTGCTCAATAAAATAGCACATTTATAGTTCCTCAGATTGTGCATGCCCGGGTTTTAGTTCATGTAAGCTGGAAAACCTTGGAGTTTTAAATTTTTTATTCTATTTTTCTTCTTAAGCCATGATTCATCTTCCCTCTTCTAAGGAAGATTATTAATTGTTTAATTCAGCCATAAATGAGATAAAGCTTTTGTTTTGTTTTGTCAGTCATGGGGCTTGAACTCTGGACCTGAGCACTGAGCTCTTCGCTCAAGGCAAGTACTCTACTACTTGAGCCACAGAGCCTCTTCCAGTTTTCTGATGATTAATTAGAAATTAGAGTCTCTAGAACTTACCTGCCCAATCTGACATTGAACTGCAATCCTAGATATCAACTTCCTGAGTAGATAGGATTACAGACGTGAGCCACCAATGCCTGGTTAAGTTCTTGAGAGTACTTAAAATAATCAGTGATGTTGTTGAATAAGTTCAAACTTCCTCAAATAGAAGATGTGTACAGATAGATATGGGTAAGTAGACATATAGATCTGTATCAATCTATGTATACCTATAGATACAGGTTTGTATCTATACCTATCAATACCTATCTATCTATCTATCTATCCATCCATCTATCTATCTACCTACCTACCTACCTACCTACCTTCCTATGCATCCTAGGGATTGAACTTTCTTTGTCCATAAGTGGCATGTTATCTCCTAGTTGAGCTATTCTTCCATTGCTGTTGTGTGGTATTTTATGATTTGTTGGTTCATTTTGATATAGATTCGTGTTGGCTTTTACCCATTCTGACCTCTACTTCATGGTCTTCCTGCCTCTGTATCTTATTTAGCTGAGATTTATGGAAATGTGACACTACCTTCCTGACTAAAAATTATTTTTTGAAAGAAGATTTAAAGAGGTTAGCAGTGGTAGTTTAAGCAACCATATTTAACACAAGCTATGAAGATTCTTTTATTCTACTTCTCAGGTTTCTGTATTTTCCTAATTAATATTCTCACTTTTATATCCCAGAGATGTATGTTATTTTCCTTGCAAATATGTTTCTTGCACAGTCTACATTTAACCTGTTTTTACTTTTCATTGCTTTCAAATTTACAAGAGCTCAAATAATTTTAGGTCAATTATCAAGGTAATGAATCTATATATTTACTTTTTTCTATGTTTTTTCTTTTATCTTTTCTTTTCTTTCTTTTTTTTTGAAAGTCTTTGGCTTGAACTCTGGGACTGGGCGCTGTCCCTCAGCTCTTCAGCTCAAGGCAAGCACTCTACCACTTGAGCCATAGCGCCACTTCTGGTTTTTTTCTTTTTGCTTATGTGGTGCTGAGGAATTGAACCCAGGGCCTCATGCATGCAAGGCAAGCACTCTACCACTGAGCCACCTTCCCAGCCCTCTATATATTTTCTTAATATAATAAAATACCTCCTACTGTTAGTTTCCCCTGTGTGTCTTTATTTCTAATGTTCTTTCTTCTATAAAAATTGTCAAATTTATTATTATTGTAAGATTATTTATCTCATTGTAGATTAATAGGAAAATATCAGACATATAAAATCAGAACATACATGATGTGGAGTTGGAGATATTTCAATATTTTAATAATTTATGTTCAATAATTCCTGGATTGAATAAGTTGTAAGTATCACTGTTAATACAAACAGTATTCTAATGGCCTCCAATACTTCCACTTTTTTGCACATGCTTTATATAATTCTTCTTTCTGTCTTAAGACTTATGAATTTGATGAGCCTTTTTGAGTATTTTGTTATTTGTAATGGCAATTTCAAAGATGAAATTAAAGTTATTAATTTGCTGATGATGAATGTCTCAAAATAGTGTGTGCATGAGTTGGTCTGACCTACTTAAACTCTCTTAGTCCTGATGTAGGGGTCATAGAAAGAGGAAGTAAAAGAAGCAAAACATGATCTCATCCTGGTCTTTGAATAATGACTTCCATGTTGTATCAATTACAGAATTCAAAGGTAGCCTCCCAATTCTGAGAATAATGCAACAAGATACCTACAATCTCAGTCCTATCTTTCAGTCCTATCTGTCTCTGTCTCTGTCTCTCTCTCTCTCACACACACATATACACAGACACACACACACACACACACACACACACACACACGAATTGTAACAACTTAAGCCTATTTGTAAAAGAAATTTAAGCTTCAGTTAAAAGCGTAGCCCTAGATAACATCCTGATTTCAGATTATGAGTAAATAATTGAGCTGTGCTATAGCAATCTCCTGACTAATCAAAACTGGGAGACAAATAATTCACATTATTAAAAATAATTTGGTAAATGACCATAGAAAACAAGTACACGCAGGGCACAAAATGTGATATTAACCGAAGAGAAAATAAAATTACTGCTCAAAATTAGGATTGATGGTTTTTTTAGATCATTCTAAAATTGCACAAAGGATTTTAATGTATCTACACCAGTGGAAGTGCCAATGACATCATTTGGTGTTAGTGAAAATACTGAAGACTTTCAATACTAAATGGGCTTTGGACAACTGTAAAAGACAGATTAAAGTTCTCTACCAGCCATGGGTAAATGGTAAAATCTCTTTTTCCCATTTCTTATAGAATTATTCCCTGTCTGTTTTAAACTTCTGTACTCTTGTTTATTTTTCTTGTATGCCAGCCCCAGCCATGAAAATACTCTAAGCTCTTAAAGTGAAATTATCAGTATATCATAGGATACTTTCTCATTTACCCAGATGGTTATCCCTACATTAACAAAATCCTAGTACTTTTCTAATTCTCTTTTTTATCCCCATATGCTATGCCTTGAATATTGAAGGTTTCGTTTTCCTGCTGAAAGCCTTGTGCCCTTTGACTCATCTTTCCCTTCCTCTTGTGGAAAATAGCTTCATTCATCATTCCCATTTCTTTCATATTCTTCTCTATTTCATCTGGTTCTCTTCCTGAAATCTTTTCTATTCATTTACCTCTGCTGAACTAGACCTTATCTTGACCCTGTGCTTTCCAAATCGTAGTTTCTAGTTTTCTGTCTGTTCAACCAGAGTTTATATAACATCAGAGTATATACTTTATGTCAACTCTATGGCCCTTCAGACTGTGGAAGCATCGTTGTTTAACTTAATACCTTAATCTTAATAGTAAGATTATTATTGATTGGCTAATGAGGAAAATTGATTTGTGTGTGTTGTTAAGACTAAGACTTCCTCTTGTTTGAGAACTAACATTGTCTCATCTATATTCCACAGCATATCACTTGGATAAAATAGTATATCCAGAATATTTGAGACATTATCTTACTCAAAGTCTCTAGGTTACTATTCCAAAATAGAAAGTCCAGAAATGAAGTAATCACTGAATTTCAATTGGAAGTAGCATGTTGTTACTTCCAGGAAAAATGGAATATCATTATTTACTGTACCTTATAACTCTCAAGGTCATGGGGGTACACACACACACATACACACACACACATATGCACACACTCCTTCATGCCACTATACTCTGGGCTTCCAAGAGTGTTCCCTTCTGTTTATCTTCTCTTTATTCCATGTAAGCACATGGGGTTAATACCCTCTGGAGGACATGTTGTTGCCTTAGACTTTGTGCCCTCCAGAGAGGGGAAAAATTAAATCCAATGATTTGTAGACTCTAAATGCTAGGCAGTTCGATTTTACAGAGTTCTTACATGCCGATTTTATTTTCCATAATATCACAATTGTTCACACAACTTGAAATTTAATGTACTTTCCTAAAAGTTACTACTCAACAAATTTTGGCAAGAGAATAAACATTAATATTTCTACAAAATTTTTCATACTTACAAGGCAGTCAACAGTACTTGAAATTTTAGTATTTCTTTGTAAATTTTATTCCCCAATCAGTCCTCCTGACATTAAGGCAATCATCGTTATTGTAGGTAAGCTGAGTTTCCTTTCTATATCTTACACACATACCCACACACTCACACATACACAACTTAAAAATTGATGGGAACACAAATTACTTATTTTCCCTGTAAATATTTACTTAATAAAGACTAATGTTATATGAAACAATGAATAAATAATGAAAGAATGAATAAATACAAAGGAATTCCCATGCCAGTGAGAAGCAAGTAGAATGATTACACCATTCTAAAATATTTTTATCAAGTGCATCCTCACTACAGACGCAAAGTATATATTTTATTTATGCATCATAATTCTTCTTTCATGAGTGCTCAGTGGGCTGTGAGTGCCTATATGTGATACAGTAAGGCAAGGCATAGTCCACCTGCCACATTTCAGCAACATATTCATGCATATGTCTAGGGGAAACTATAGTCTAATTAGAATACAGCTTTGTCTGTTATTCTCTTGGCATAATTCTCCTGGAATAGTTGTAGTTATTATTATTCTCCCCCATTTTCATTAGAGTCTTGAGTTTGAATATAAATTATTGCATCATTTACTCAAATATTGAGACAACGATGAAATGTACAGGGCAGTCTTCCTAATAAGGACAAAACTATGACTATTCTTGTCTATTGAAACAAAGAGGTCATCAGTTGAAATGTCATTATATTCTACACCATTGTGAAGAACAAAGTAATGTCAATTAAATCTTGATTCTTTTTGAATTTTTGAGACATTCAACAATGCAGAGTGTTTATCTTAAAATTATTTTTTATGTAATAGTTTAGAATAAATATGTAATGGCATATGTAATGGTTTAGTTTGAATATATTTTTGAGATGGATTAAAATTTATGTATTAAGTATATACCAGAGGTGCTATTCAATAATTCTGAATAATTTCTCTCCACAGCTGAAATATGTGGATTCAATGACAGAGAATTTAATAAGTTACAATTTGTAAAATTAAAACAACCGCATCCATTATTGACAAATAAATTTTAATGAATTCAGGTATTACAAAATTAGATATTTCATGTCCTAATTTGCTATCTCCATTTGGGCTAAACAAATGCTATTTCTTTGAATAATTAAAAATGAGCCTTCCTGACACATTGGACAGTCTCTGAGACAGAGAAGTGCCCTCTGAATGCAACTTTTCATTCTGTCCCTCCTGCACTTGTTAGAAGGTCAAACAATTGTTCTTTAGTGCAGGATGTGCAAGAAAATGGCCTTAAAAGTAAACATCTTTTACAAGTTGAAACTCTAGGCAGATCATAATTTTCTTACCTTGTTGAACTTACTTGACAGATAAGAAATACTGCTTTGTAAAGCTGGAGCCAACAGAACTTTACATTCTGGGCCAGATCCTCACTATACTCTCTAGAGGCAATCAAATCTTGCAATCAGATCTTTCTCTTTCTGGGGTCTCTTTTGTTCTGAACTATAAGAACAGAGAAAAATAGATATTTGGAAAGTTACAGGCATTGATAAGAACTGATTCCTTAAGGAATATGGAATAATAACAGTAACCAAAATGATATTAACTAATAGTAAAGAAAATATAAGCATAAATAGAATAAACTAAAAATACTGATAGTCACATATTTTTCTTACTAGTGTTGAAAGTCTAAAAGCAAAATGTGATTTTTTACTTTTAATTGGGGTCCTCACCTCCTTTTGAACTTTGTTCTAATATAACATGACTTTCCCAATATAAAAGCATGACTTCACTTAGCATCATCTTACATAGCTATTGAGCTATTCTGCTCATCTGCTAAGATTATCCTAGATGTATACTAATTATTGCAAATAAAAGAGACCACAGAACCTATGTTTCTTTGGGGGCTTACTTCACAATGTCTTCTTTCCCAGTCTTTACATTTTCTTACAAATAGGGCAGTGTCATTCTTTCTGATGGAAAAACTGATGCAGCAGTGATACTCACAAGACGATATATAGGAAATGATCTGTACAACTTAGGGGAGATGGGGGGGGAGGGAAAGAGGGAGAAAAAATGAGGGAAGGGGTAACAAGTTAGACAATCAATGTAATCACTACCTTACTTTTGTAATTGTAACCCATCTGTACATGACCTTGACAATAAAATTTAAAAAAATTCAAAATGACCTCATCTAAAACAGAAAAACCTATCATTTTTTCAAAGATTTTATTCAACTCATTAAGAGAGAACAAATAAAATAGGCTGATTCCAAGAATATTGGAAGAACAAGTGTTTGCATATTCTCTTTAGAAACATTTTTACAAAAAAATATTTGAAGCTGGGCAGCAAAGGGTTACATCTATAATCCTAGATACTCTGATGCTAAGATTTGAGGATCAAAATTTGAACCAGTACAGGCAGAAGGTCTATGCGACTATTATCTCCAATTAACCAACAATAGTGGAGCTGTGGTTCAAATGGTAAAGCAGTCCTGGTCTTGAGCAAAAACACTAGAAGACAATACCCAAGTCCTCAGTTAAAGCTCTAGGACTAAACCTCCACTACACACCCACATAAAAAGAGAACATTAGAATATGATCACTAGATTAAATATAACATAGGTTCAGAACTTACAGGCAAGAACTTAAAGGTTCAGGTCTTAAAGGCAAGATTAATGGAAAAATATTTTCTACTGGGAAGGTATCTACAAGTGCTCATGTAAAATGTCACTGACTAATCATTATTCAAGCAGCACAATTAGTCAAACAAAAATCCAATCCTTTGGAAAGGTACATAACCCATGGATGGGCTTGTCAATAGGGTAGCATTCCACTGAATTGTAATTCAGGTGACTTCTTGCTTATTTCCTAGATTTGGATGATATTTATTATTGTTCCTTCTATTTGCAGATCATCTGAATAACATTGAGAATCTTGTTTTGCCTTTATGGTGGAAGTTGAGATGTGTGAAAATGGCTGATATAGAAAATGCTCTTCACTCCACAAATGTCTATAATTTGCATATCTACCAAGAGAAAAACAATTTTGGAGGTTACATTAAGATAACTTTTGAATTATTTTGAAATCTCTGAGACAATAAGTGTATTTCATATATTTCATACAATTACTATCTCAAAGGGAAAAAGGTTTTAAGCAAATATGACTACTTCATATAAATTCACTAAATGCTATTTATACTAAAAAGAGCATACCAAAAAAAGTTATTAGTGATTGTTCATCTTATTACAGAATGAAATATATGAGAATCTATCATTTAAATACTGTTAAACTTAATATAATAACCATATTCATGTATCCCACATGTATTTTATATCTCTTAAAATAGTAGTTGCAGCTTTATACCACTGTAATAATTCACTTTTCTTCTTATAAATTTTATTATAATTATAACATTTCACAAATGCTATATAACATAAAATCATAATAAATCATATCTATCTGCTCCTCCAATTGTTTATTCATTAATATTTACTTTTTAGACAAAGAATGATGGTAATGCTGCATCATATTTATTTTCATCACAGTGAGGTACATTTTTTGTTATAAGTATGATGTAAGTACAGTAGGAAAGTAATCATTTGTTAAAATTGTTTCTCCAAATGAAAATACTCTTATCATAAAATAAAATCCAGTGTTGTTTTTAAGGATTGTTATAAGCCATGGTTATTTCTAGATAAATCACTCAATAGTAAAACTCCAAAGATAGTATATTTGTTTCTGTGTGAATTTCTCTATTATTTGATCATTATAAAACAAACAGCATGAAAACTGTGACAGAAAATTGTATGCTCATGAAAAAGTTGAGTCTATACAATGTTTTCAGTTTCTTTATACTTTTTCTCCCATACATTTTCAAATAGAGAAACCTGGAACAAGTAATTGTCTTAAGGCCTTCTGCACAGAAGGAAATGGGAGAGTAAACATTGATGCTGTTTTCTTGAAACTGTTTAGAAGAATCAAACAAATGCCACATCTAAGTCCTCATCATATTTTGAGTCCTATTTTCTCTTTGTTTTGGCTGCCCTTAGAATTGGTCACCTGTGTTAACTAAAGTTGCTAGGATACAGTTCAACAAATAGTAGGAAAAATTTACTTAATTGGAAAAAATCTGATTTCGGGTCAGAAAATCCATTAATCTGTTTGGTATAGCTGTGATAGAAAAATGCAGTAATTCTCTTTTGTAATTTTGATTTCTGAAGTATCCGTTACATACTAGTCTTTCAAGTTCTGAAAATACTAAACAGAAGGTTTGATAAAAGTAACTTTTCTGACAGTATATTTTTGTAGCTCTCTTAGTTCCTTATTAGTTACTTCTGTTATAAAATTACTGTGTCTAATTCATAGATCAATCTTTACCATAGTTTTAGGAAAACATTGAATGTAGGGTACTGTACAATCTGTAGCTTCAGGCATCTGCTGGAAGTTTTAAAACTATCCTGCAAATAAATCATTTTACTCAAGGACCGTCTTTCAAAGACAATCCACTGGAATTAAGAAATTTGGGACATGAGGGGGAGGGGGGAGGCTGGGAAGGGATGGGAAGGGTAAACAAAGGAGGAGGCTGCAATGCTTGGTAAGAAATGTACGCATTATCCTGCCCATGCAATTGTAACCCCTCTGTACAGTATGTTCACAAATAAAATAAAATAAAATTAAAAAAAAAAAGAAATTTGGGACATAGGGCAGTCAGTTATGTCAGTTACCTAAATTTTGGAGTGCTTTTTTTTGTTTTCCTCTGAAAAGTAGTCCCCTAGTTAAAACACCAAAACTGAGTTTTTAAGAAAAAAGGTAGAAATCACAAACGCTGCCATGGACCATGGTTTATACCTGTATTTAATACACTTGCTGTCATGAAACTAGGTACAGAGTGTTTGTCTAGCAAGGATAAGTTCCTGAGTTCAGATTTCATTGCCAGCACACACACACACAACAAAGATGAAATAAAAGAACAAAATCTAATGAGTTTTATTTAATTTTTTTGAATAAGAAAAAGTCCATTTGAAAGTGAATGAATAGGCCTGAAAGAAAGTAGCAGCTCTCCATTAGGAGAGGGACTTAAAGAGGAGTCTCTTAACATCATGTTTTCTGTCTCACCATGCAGTGGAAAAGTGCATTATTCTTTCTTCACTTTAGTCTTAGAAATGGAACATAAATCAAAGTGATTGCTCAATAAAGAAATTATTCGGGTCAGATAGAGATTTTTTTCTATTAGATAAAAAAAGGAATCAGATCTAAGCTCAAATGAACTTTCACTATTTCTATATTTCCAATATTTACAACTTCTATTTATAAGTAGAGGGATGTTACATCCAAGACAAGGGAAAGTCTTGTCAAAATACGGCTGTGTTGCTTTATAATGTGATTGACATTGGAAATGTAAGGTGACCCTGAATATGCATTTCATGCTCTAATTATTCCTGCCTCTGCCTTGTCAGTAAATATGACTACTGAACTTCAAACAGTCTGTCTGTTAAATGTACCTATGATGGAGCACCTATGATGAGAATGAGATTTGTACTATAACTTTGAAAAATTTGACAGTGAAATGAATGTGACATTTTTTAAAAATGAGAAGTGAATTAGACTTGAACTCAAGAGAAATAGAGAAGGAAAATACATAAGAGAAAATGGATTGAAAATTAAAGCCACAGTACCTTGTATAATAAGATATGAGACCATAATGTAAGATTTTATAATCAACAAAAATGACCATGCAATAATAAATAAAGCATATCTGCTTTTGGAGAGATTTACCATTGTAATCAGAGAAATATCACAGAAATTATTTTCAAACTCTGAATTCTTTTTTGAAAAAAGTACCTTTCTCCCTATTACTTTTTCATGCCATTTGAAGACTTTCCTCACAAAAAATGCAGGTAAGCCAAGTGAAGATATAAAACTTTTAGACATCAAAGCACACCTGCTTCATAATCCTAAGTGAAATGTTGGCTGGCTTGAGATTCACTTCCTCTCATTTGAGTATGTTAGCAATGAGATGGAGAGACATTTCTAGGACTACAGAAGGCATTCTACTTCTCTGCTATCTCCTCTTTTTGATCTACTGAAATTATTTCTAGGATAGCTTGTTGGAAAAGTTGATCAAATGAGAAGAATTGAGCCTTCTAAAAGCAGCTGACAGCCAGCTGATCCACATAATATGTGAGTCAAGAGACAGTCATCAGAGCGGCCTTTCAAGCCCACAGGTGATTTCAGATATCTATTACCCAGTCAGCTAAGGCCTCAGTCAGCTAAAGCCCGTAAGCAACTAAACCACAGACTTGTGAACAATTACAATGGTATTGCTTCTCTTAATTAGGGTTTCCAAGAAGCAGAGTCTGAGACATGGATTTGTGATCAAATGATTGCTGAGGGAATGCAATTAGACAAAGGAAGCTGGTAAGGCTGGGGAATAAAGTTGATCAGGGATATTAGAAGGAAATGAAAAGCATCCTAAGGCATGAAGCGTGAACAGTACACAGTGTTGATCCTGCACTGAGGAAAGAGAGAATCCTGTCTTTCCCTGGTCTAAGTTAGTTACTGCTAAGGAGATCTCTACCCAGGAAAATAAGGTAACTTGGTGAAATGGGTGAAAAGAAAACTCAGAGCTAGAAAATTTTCACAGTGCTGGGTACCATTCATAGAAGGTCTAAATCAGCTGAAAGTTACAGCAACTACACATGGTCATTCCTTCCATGATAGGACAAATGTTGGTGCAACATCTAGTGTCTACTACTTTGGTTAAGCAAATAAACAACAAATTAATACAAAACAGTATTTTTACCTTGTCTAGATACTCCTGAACCTAAAATTGACATGGTAAAGCATTTCATGTTCATTTTAATAGAAAATTCTTTAGGTCATTTATACATATTATAAATGATATATATGTATATATGATATATTATATGTGTGTGTACCATGTGTGTATATATGCGATATATATGTATACATCTATATGTACATAGGATATATGTGTATATATGTATATGATATGTTTGCATGTATATATATATATATATATATCAGATTAACTTTTAGAATCTGATTCAGTAATATAGTATATCCAGATAATTTTGTGGTAGGATCTTATTAATAGTATGTTGATAATGAACTTGAGGAACAAAAGTTTCAAGTAACAAGATACCAAAAGTAACAATATCAGTTTAATTTGAGATTCAGAAACTCTAAATTTATCTTCATTAATGAGATTTATGAGGGAAAGAAGCAACCATCCTCACCTAATCTCGTTGGTATAAGAAAATATTAGAGACTCTGTGGCTGTAACTCGCCCAGTGTCACACTGCTAGAGAATGTTGGAGTTGGTTTTCAAACTTGGGAATTCTTTCTTGAAGGATTTTCATGCTTTTCCTCTAAAGTTAACTAAGGTGGTAAAAAGAAAAAGTCCAGGAAACAGTATAAAATTTCTCAAGCTTTGACCATTTTTTCTCAGCTTAGGTGGGAGGAATTAAAAAAAGAAATAATAGAGACAAAAGATAACTTTTGATAAGTCCTAATCATACAATGAATTAGATGTAGTAAGGTAAACAGGTAGTTTCATAGATTTAGAGAAAATAGTGAAGGAACAATTCTGACAAAGGAGGATGAAAACTTTAGAAATATACCAGAGGGGAGAGTTAAGAAATTTACTTGAATTCATAAGGAAATATTATAAACTTATTTGATGTCTTTGCGACCTTACCCTTCATCAACTATCTATGCCTTCACAATAACATCACTTATTACCAGGATATGTTCATTTTAAACGGTTGTCAAGGTCTCTAACATAGCACAACTAATTCAAAATCAATGAAATATACACCTTGGTAACATTAGGTAGTACATTAGACAAATATTGATTTTTACATCATTAATTAATTGGGTTCCCCTACCTAGACTGTAGAAAGCAGGCAACCTTTCTAAGTACTTATATACTTAATCTTAAGACTAATAAAAATCAACTATCAAGTTAAAGGGCTTATATTTCTTTCAGAGAAAATGGATTAGCAATGAATTGTATGAGGTTATTTTGAATTATTAAAAGGAATAAAAGTCACTAGTAAAAAATGTGAAATTTATATTCTGTATTTTAGCCAAAATATAAAAGTCTTATATTCTGTTATAAAGTCCTTTATAAGAACAGGCTGTTAGGGTTGGGGAGGTGGCTGAGTGGTAGAGTGCTTGCCTTGCATGTATGAGGCCCTGAGTTCAATTCCTCAGTTCCACAAGGAGAAAATGCTGGAAGTGGTGGTGTGGCTTAAGTGGTAGAGCACTAGCCTTGAGCTGAAAAGCTCAGGGATAGTGCCCAAGCCCAGAGTTTAGGCTGCAACACTGGACCAAAAAAAAAAAAAAGAGCAGGCTGTTCATCTGAATCCAGTGCCATCATTTCAAACTATTTTCTTTATAGCACTAATTGTTTAGGAAATTAAGATGAAATTATTAAAACCTCCTATTATTAAACCAAGAGTGTTCTTTTCTTTTTTTTATTTTTTAATTTTTTTTTGGTCCAATCGTGGGGCCTGAACTCTGGGCCTAGGCACTGTCCTTCAGCTCTTCAGCTCAAGGCTAGCGCTCTACCACTTGAGCTACAGCGCCACTTCCAGCTTTTTTCTTTTTGCATATGTGGTGCTGAGGAATCGAACCCAGGGCCTCATGCATGCAAGGCAAACGCTCTACCACTGAGCCACCTTCCCAGCCCCAAGAGTGTTATTTTCACATCATGCTTACCCAATGAATATCTTCATTTCTTGCTAGTATATTTTTGGAATAACTTAAAGAGCATAATACATATATATGTATTTATCTTCACTTTATGTTTTATATATACACTTGTTCTTGCTGTAAGCATGGGTTAACATGTAATACATTGACCAAATAGCATCATAAGAAAGTAGTATTGTAAATATTGTAAGTATCGTTAGAAAGTAAGTCTTTATTTGTGGATCACTGTGCCTATACTTCCATTACAAATATTTCTAAATATACCTTTTCCTATTACTATGAGTTCAGAAGAATTGAGCTATTTTAGCAACATTGAGTATATTTAAACTATTTTCCAAATCTAGATATTCCAAGCTAATAACATGAGAGTATGTTATAGAAATTAACCTAGATGATATGTGGATAGTTGTTAAGTAATATTTTTCCTATGGAAGTTACTTTGCTTATCTCATAGAAACTTACTTTCTATATTCCACTTGAATATTTCCAGTTTGAATTCTAAAATCAAAATTAATTCAATTTCCACATAGTGTCTACTGAGTATCAATGTTGCATTTGTTCATCCTTGTTCCACTTCTTTTTGTGTGTGAAAATACCGTACAGAGTAATGAGTACATTTCTTATCAAGCATTGTTTCCTCCTCCTTTGTTTTCCCTTCCCATCCCTTCCCATCTTCCCTCCCCCACCCCTTGTTCCACTTTTTTTGTTTCCTTCCTTTCCCTCCCAAATACACACAAACTAAAGAACAAGACAAAAGGAAAAGAAAACACAAATAGCAAAATTGGCAAAGAATGATAAAGAATATGTCTTTGTTTCCTTTTCTTGGTATTCATTTTATAGAATATTATATTATATGATCATCTGTGAGTGGGGATAAGAGGGAAAGGCTGAGAGAGCAATTGAAGGTGAGACACGATTCAAAAAGAATTTTTCTGATTGTACCTGGTTCATGTGTATCAACCATAAAATAACAATAAAAATTAAAATAAGCAATCTGCAGCTTGCCTTCACACAGAAAGCTACTTCCTACTTGAAGATAGACACTAGGAAACTCATTGGTATGAAGCAATACCTGATCAAGTGTCCTGTTATTGGAAACACAGACTGAGATAATGCTTTATTGATAGCTCCTTATTGAACTTCACATAAAACCTAACTGAAATGAAAGATTAGTCTTCATTTGAAAGTATTGACAAGAGTTTTTAAACTTCCATTTTCTGAATGGGGACCAGGAAATGTATCTCCTTTTATTATTTCTCCCTACCATAACACTGTTATACTAAAATAATGCTTTTTAAAAAGTTTTTTGAAAAAGTAATGGCATAGTAAAAATATTAATGAATAAATTTGATATATAATATCTAAACAAAGAATTTATTTTCTTTTCTATACTATTTTATTTCATCATTGACTTCAATGAATTTCATGGAGGTTTTTTCTCTACAATGTCATATTCAATAGGACTAACTCCCTGTTTCTATTGCTCTCAAATTCACTGATCATCATGCTTGGGTTAAAACCTTTTTTATACATATGTATATTGTTCTCCAATTGTAACTAATTTCATTTCTGTGCCCAGGTCACTAGTTCATATATCAAGATCACTGGAGTCTATTTCAGCATTTTATTGTCCATTCAACTATGAGCTTCAGAGATTTAAATTGCTACTCAGTCTTCTAAAATGTTTTAAGAATACCTCAAATATCTTTAATGTATATTTAGTAAGACTTCTGAAATAAGAAATTGTGTGTGTACTACACAGAAAATAGGGTTGAATAAAATGGAACGTTGCTCCTTTGTATTTGGTAGAAAACTAGTGAATTAAATGCCAAAGCCTTGTCTGGAGTCTTATTTTAAGTATACAGTTACCATAGTTTCTACGTAGACTCTTTTTACATTTATAATATCGGGGGCATTTCTAGTTTGGGTTGAATGTTTTTCTCCTTATACTAGATCATATTGTTCTCTTCCTTGAATGGTCAGTAATTTCTAATTTGAAGCTAGATACTGATTTATATTTTACTACATGGTTATTATTTTGTACTCTTGAAAATGTGCTTGATCTTTTTTTTTTCTATTTGACCTATTTACTCCTTTGAGAATACAAATTTCAGTGTAGCCCATATGAGACTACACTTTTTTAAATCTTTGTAAACATTTACTGTCTTCTGTACTTCAGGGAGTTATTTGGCTGGCCTTGGGCAGTTTCTTCACATATACACTATAATTATAAGCAAATAAAATGTGTGAAGGGTTCATTGCAGATTTCTAGAATGGTACTTCAAGTTAGAAGGTAACTATCCAGTACTCTATTCTATATAATACATTTGTCCTTCCAACAATACCAACTTTGATTTCTGTATTCCATGAGATTAGCAGGATTTTCACATATATCCCCTTGTACTATGGCCTAGAAACTCTCCCAAACATTAGCTGGGCTAATTACAAAGACTCACCTCATTTGTTTCTTTTCTCCTAGGGATCATTAAACTTTATTGCCTCATGTCCAACATCTTGAAAAACGCTCTTTTGCATAGTTTGACAAATTATATATTTGTTTTAAGTAAAAGGATTAATCTAGTTCCAATTGCACCAACTTGATCTGAACAAAATATAACTTCTATTTTTTATATTTTACTAATCTATATTTTGTAGATTGATATCATGCTGAGTAGTGTCAATGGAGTTTTACTTTCAAGAAAACAACTAAATAATATGCTTTTGAAGCTGAAATACATGGCTTTAATTTCATTTTGAAACAAAGAATTGTTACTATAAAATTGTTGAAATCTTTGTTAAATGACTCAGGTTTTAACACAGCTGCAATAATAACCAACATTAGTAATGTGATTACAAGCTCCCTGTGTATGAAACCTGTGTTTCCTGCTGGGTAACAATACTTGGAGCTGCCTGGGGAATGATTCTTGTTTAATATTCTAATATTGCTAGATATAGTTTTTAACAACCACAGATGTACTGTCTTTTGTTCCCATTGAGCACATGGACACATTTTCATTTTCAAAAGGCTTTCCTTACCCTAGAGAATGGTTTATGAAGTTGGATGTGAAAACCATTGCTGTGCTCAGAAGGTATCCCTGGCAGATTAATCCCCTCATAAGGAATTGACTACCTTGGGAGATTGCATTTCCAAATGGATAGGTTTCAAGCAATCTTCAGTTTTTCATGTGAAAAATCAAACATCTCATATACTAGCAAATAATAAAAGTCAAAGTTCTGCCTTCTGAACACAACACCCTTGATCTCCTTTAGATACTCAAAGCAAAGACCAAGGTCAAACAGCTGGAGCCTCTTGTTCAACATCTGGTTTCTGTTTGTAAACTATCAGTAAGTCTGACCCAGGTGATAAGGAACTTCATTGAAATACAATAATGAGTGGTTGACCTGTTTTGTTTTGTTTTTGATAGAATGGAAAATTAAGCCATCATCCATCATCAAAATATAGAACCTAATTTGTAAGTGCAAATCCAATATATCATTAGAGACAGATGCCTATGTTCCTGAGTATGTCATATTCATTTGTAAGATTTCACATCTTGTTAATTGTAGAGTAACAGCACATATGGTATAAAATGAAGGTATCAGGAAAGAAACAGAGCATTTTTTTTCTAACAAAATGTTGCTGGTGTCTGTTTGAGAGAGGTCCCAAGCTCATTGTCACCAATGACCGTCTCCAGACGCAGCTTTCTCCCTTCACATAATCTACAGAATATTCAGTCAAAGGGGGTTGTACTGGTTCCATACTATAATGAACAACTAGCCCTTGTTTTGACAGCAAGCATCTAAAGAGACCACCCACTTTTTCTCAGTTGTCAGATAATCATGTATTTCTCCCACATAGTCCCCTGAAACTACCTGGCTGCTGAATTTTGGAAGGTTTTATCTGCCAGTCATATGGGCAGTAGTCTGATTAACACTGCAAGCAGGGCACCTTGGATTACTGCTCCTCACACAACAATCACTGGAACATCGTGTATGCAATGAAAGCATTGGTTAGAGCTGGTGGAGACCTTCATGGTAAATTCTTACCTACACTTTGGGACTGGTAGCAAAAAAGGGAAATCTGTCTCACAAGTCTCTCTCTCTCTCTCTTTCTCTCTCTCTCTCTCTTTCCTTCCCCTCTCTTTCTCTCTCTCCTCCCTCTCTCTTCTCTGTCTGTCTGTCTGTCTCTCTCATTCTTTCCTTCACTTTTTCCCTCTCCATCTCCCTATCCTCCTAGGCTTTCTCTTTTTCCCCTCCTCTCCCTCCTCTCATTTCTCTTCTAGCTCTTCTCTGAATTGTCTTATTCTATGGCAATTAGAGGATGACCAATCTCAAACTTAACAACTCATCAGTTCGTACAAACTACCCAAGCAAATGAGCAACAAACACAACACATTGGTTTCTTCTAAAGAGTTGGTAAACAATATCTTGAGTTCTTCCCTTTCCACTGTGACCTTTGCTAAACCCTATTATTTGAATCCAGATATTTTTCTTCGTGTTAAGTCTCAGTAGGATGATGCAATGTCATCTTATCCACAAAGCCAAAAGCATGTTATGTCTCCTTTTCCCATAGTTTTTGGAACATTGCACTTTTCTTCTTGCAGCCACTGAGTAGAGGGTAGGAAGAGAAGTAAAGTTCAGGGGTCATACAGCCAAAAAGCAGCTTCTTACCTGTCAGTCAGTTTTCCTCTCCATTGCAAGGAGACAGATGATTCAATTCAGTTTCCCCTACCTTCAGTTTATCCCTGTACAAGTTATGGCTTTCTTGAACATCCACCTCTCACCTCAAGGAATAAACAAGAAGGAAAAGTTCATTTACGTCTCTCAGTTGAGTCTTATCTCATTGCCCTTCAGTGTCATTAAAAGTTTAGACAATGGGGTAAGGCTTTTACCTACTTTCCTTGCCTATGGAATCAAGAAAGCGTTCTTGTATTCCCTAACCTTGGTATGTAGGATGCAGGATCCCTCTACTTCCCTGTTTTAGTAAACTGTGTCCCTGTAACAATTCCAGCTTGTATAAATTTCCAGAATGTTTGAGAACTATGAAGGTCTAAACTTTGTTTTGTTTTTGTTTTTTTGTCAGTTATGGATCTTGAACTCAGGGCCTGGGCACTGTCGCTGAGCCTTTTTGTGCTCAAGGCTAGCATTCTACCACTTGAGCCACAGTGCCACTTCTGGTTTTTGCATAGTTAATTGGAGATAAGTGTCCTATGGGACTCTTCTGCCTGGGCTGGATTTGAGCCACAATACTCAAATCTCAGCTCACTAAGTAGGGATGAGCCACTGGTGCTCAGCTTAGGTTTAAGATTTTTATTCTGTTGAAAACTAAGGCTGATTGTCATATCATGTACGTGACCAGAGATATGAGAATACTTGATTGGAAAGAAATAATGTGATTAATCACAGTACAGAACAATGTGAGTTTCACATGCGTCTTAGTTCCATTTGACCTAAGATGGGAGATGCAGGGTGGACATGATGCCCGCAATGTTTATGCCACAAATTAGAAAAACCTCACCTAAAGAGACCCTGATTTCATAAAGCAAAGCTACTTTACCTAAAGTAATACTATATAATCTATGGAGAAAATTTTTATATTGTTCAGGAAATAATTCTGCCTTTAGTCTTTCTCTCTTGCAAGATTGTTTTACTAAGATCTTAAATTATTTTGACTAAAAGTTGTCAATAGATGCAGAAGTATCATATAGAATTGCTCCAAAGTCATTATAGATTCTCCTCTTTTCTTAGAAATTGCCTCCAGGAAAGATAATACAAAAGGAAGAGAACTCTGGCAGGTTTAGACATTTTTCTCTCCCTACTTCAAATGAAAAGCCATACTTCCTTATATACTACAAATATAAGAGATTATTATTGGCTTGTATAAAATATGTAATTGTAGAAGTGGCACTATAAAATTACTGGTATTAGGGAGAAATAGGATATCTTCCCCCCACAGGAATAATTAAAAAGAAAAAGCTACAGTGTATTTAAATATCATGTTTTACTTACAAAAGAAATTGTGAAGATACATCTCTCAGGGTCCTGTGGATACCATGAATGTGTTCTATATGTCATCCATTGGAAATAGTCAAGGAAAATACAAAATCATTCCAAGATCTATTGTAAGAATGCAATTATAATTTCAGTACATAGTTAAGAAAGACAAGTACCCATGTAAACAGTCACTCAAAGCCTTTTAGATCTTTTGTATTACAACTTTCTGAACTCATACATTTCAAAAGGCATGCAAGATCACAGCATCTATTAGAGTACAGAAAACAAAATATAAAGGCACTATAAAAATTTTAATTTACATATATATCTGATGGAGAAATGTTCTTAAATCTTACTTAAGAAACTCAGGCAATCATCAGTGGAAGTAGTGTAATCTGATATCATTTGTAAACTGAGCAATGTTTAACCTAGCCAGACATATACATTAAAGTAGGATTTATTTTAAATTTTAATATGTATCTTAAAGAATCACCAACAGGGAACACCTTGGCTATTAATTCAGCAAATAATGTATGTTACATGTTGGATTACTCAATCTAGTTATCTAAGTTGCAGTTCATGAATAAGAGTAGTATCTTCTTAGCAATGTATAATTTTGGCTCTAGCAAAATAGTACTAGCCTGGCATGTGTCTGGACTGCATACAGGACCTTGAATCTGCAGTCGCCCCCCCCCCCGCCAAAAAAAAAAGAAAATGAAAGAAATTACAAGTAAGCAAAAACTAAGATTGAATAAAAATAAATAATAGTTTGAGATAATTATCGTGAAAGTAAATGTAAAGAACATCGTATAAGTAAATAAATTAGCCTGTTAAATATGGCAAAACTTTTCTAAAATTTTTCATAGAACTACATATTAAATAAAGTAACCCAGATGCAAAGAAACATAGCTCTATGGTTTCCTTCATTTGTAATAATTATTATATGACTAGGATAGTCCTAGCATATGATCACAATAGTTCAATAGCTATGTACATATCACCATTAAAATGATGCTGCTCGAAATGAACTCCAAGATATGGAAACAAGAGGGCATATTTTTGTTTCTTTTTTGTTGTTGTTTTTTAATGAACTGTATGAAGTTATTTCTTTTTTCTTTCTTTTAAAAGTCCCCTTTGGCTTATCCCCTGTTGTCACTGATTTTTGTTTTGGTATTCTGTTGTATATGCATTATATACACTTGTATGTAAATACAAATATTAGATAAAAATAAAAATAGTAATACACATGTATATATATTTGTATATAAACATATATACAAATATCACTGTACAGTTGTATATACTTGTATATACGTTATCTGATTTGAGGAAGGGAAGGGGAGTCACAAAATGGTGAGACAAAGGATAAAAGGTCAGCCAAAACAACAGTGATACGCACCAGACACTATGTTAGAAATGAACTTGACAACTTGGGGAGAGGGGAATCGGATGGAGGGGAGGGAAAAAACAAGGGAGGGCATAACAATGTACAGGATGTGTTCATTACCTTACCTTCTAACATCACTTTAAAATAAAATAAAATTTAAAAAATATTCTCTCCTTTTGGAAAATGTTAGGGAGGAGATTTATTATCCACTCTGGGAGATACTAACAAGGGTAAAGAATTTCTAAATGATCTAAGGTAAGGAAGTTCTCTAAATCTATCTGGATAAACATACACTAGAAATTAGTTTATGTCCTTTTTATAGCAACTAATTTTAGAAGTATGTGTAAACAAATAGTAAATTTGAGTTGAGATTAAATGATATTTCCTCACTCCCTGTTAAAACAAAATTTACAACATTAAAATTTGATATGGAACTCGAAGAAATGAAAACAAGAAGTCTTTTATTTTACTTGTTGTGTTTTTTCTTTCATTTTTCTGTTTTTTCCTCTTTTGTCACTGTTTTTGATTTCTGTATCTTTTCTCTTGAATGTAAGTTTATCTGATTTGGGGAGGTGAATGGGGAAGCACAGAAATGGTATAACAAAGGGTGAACTAATTCAGCAGTGAGACTCAGTGAACACTAGACACTTTATAGCTTGGAAGGGAGGGAAAGCTGCAGGGAGAGAAAGAGAGAGAAAATGAGGGAGGGGGTAACACTATTTCTAGATTATTCATTTTTCTTAAATAAATGAACTGTACAACTTGTGGGGTTGGGCGGGGGCAGATGGGAAACAACTGGGAAAAACCTAGGGTAGAGGTGCTACTGTTCAAAAAAAGGTACTTATTACCTGACTTATGCAACTGCAACCCCTCAGTACATCACCTTTGCAATAAAAATTTAAGAAAAATAGAAAAGTAATATGAGAGCAAAGAGACTGAAAGAAGACTAAAGCACAAATGTCTATTTAGAAAATGGAACAAGGCCAGTTGCCTGGTAATTCACTGAACGAAGCAGAGAAAAGCAGAACCTAATTTCCTGCGTGAGAGAAGCCAGTAAGAAGCAAGCATGCAGTTACTGCAGGGCTCAAAGACTGAAGAATTGGAGGGGGAATTCACCAGAGACTGCTGAAAACAAATGGAGCAAGATGGGCCAGAAAGCATTAAGGCAGAAGTGATTGAATGTGTGGGGAAAGACAAGTTAGCCTCTCCCCTCCACCCATTTAGCCATATTGTTCCCCGTTTCCTACACTGGAAGAGGACAAAGACTCACCTCTGATCTAAAAGACCCCAGGAGTTCAGAAAGTGGGGATAGTAGATCAACCAAAGGCAGATTTTAGATACTGCTCTCACCAGGTGTTGTAATCTGCATATCAGTCTCTTGTCCATATGAGATACATTTTCTTGATGGACAGTATTGAACTCAACCCCGGCTATGCCTTTTCCTATTCTCTTATTTTCTTTTTTGGTCGGTCATGGGGCCTGAACTCTGAGCCTGAGCGCTGTCCCTCAGCTATTTAGCTCAAAGCTAGTACTCTACCACTTGAGCCACAGTGTGTGTAGGGTTTTTATGTGTATGTGTGTGTGTGTGTGTGTGTGTGTGTGTGTGCTTATGTGGTGCTGAGGAATCGAACCCAGGGCCTCATGCATGCGAGGCAAGCACTCTATCACCATAGTCACCTTCCCAGGCTCCCCTTTTGTATTCTCATTCACCTGTAATATTCCTTATATCTAGTAAAAGATCAGCAATAAGCTGTGTGCTGTGGCTCAGACCTGTTATCCTAGCTACTAAGAAGGCTGAGATCTGAGGATCGTGGTTCAAAGCTAGCCTAGGCACAAAAGTCCATGAGACTCTTAGCTCCAATTAACCACCGGAAAACTGGAAGTGGCACTGTGGCTCAAAGTGGTAGGGCACTAGCTTTGAGCTGAAGAGCTCAGGAACAGAGCCCAGGCCCCTAGTTCAAGCCTCAAAAAGATTAGCAACAATAAATTACTATAGGCCAACTACATTTTTTTAATTTCTTGAATAAGTTTAGAGTGTTCACCTTTTCAATCGAAACGAGCATCATATCCAAATGTCAATATGAAATGTTTTTTAAATATTTTTATTGTAAAGATACTGTACATAGGTGTTACAGTTACATGAGTGAGATAATGAGTCTATTTCCTATTGAGCATTGTTGCCACCTCCTTTGTTTTTCCCCTACCATCCCTTCCCTCCCTACCTCCCCAACTCCTCCCTCGACCTCTACACAAAGTTGTAAAGTTTGTTTTCAACAGGGTGTCTTGTACTCTTGTACATCTCATTGTTACAATAGGTGATCATGTACCCTTATTTCAGCATTTTGTTATTTCCCTTCCCCCAATTATAAAAAATGTACATACAAGATTCAGGACACCAGAATCAAATACAGTGACAACAGGGGTTATACAATGGGGAAGAACATGCAAAGAAACAAAAAAAATCACATACATTATAAGTACTTTAAAGAGAAAAACAAGAAAAGATAAACTTTCTTGTGTCCTTATCTTGAGGTTCATTTTCTTAACATCAGGTTATGTGGTCATAAGTACATAGCTTTTGACGTCTTCTGCTTGTCTAGACATATACTAGTTACTGCAGATAAGAGAAACTATGGGACCTATATTTCTTTGAGTCTGTCTTACTTCACTTAATATAATTTTTTCCAAGTCTTTCTATTTCCTAACAAATGGGGTGGTGTCATTCTTTCTGATGGAGGCATAGAATTCCATTATACATATACATATATATATTCATATATATGTGTGTGTATATATATACATATACATATAATATATATATATTACATTTTCTTGATGGATTCATCTACTGAGGGGCATCTAGGTTGGTTCCATCTCTTATCTATGGTGAATAAGGTGCAATAAACATAGTTGTGCTGGTAGATTTAGTATGGTCTTTTTTGTGATCAATTTGGGCAAATGCCTAAAAGTAGGATTGCTGGGCCATAGGGGAGATCTATGTGTAGTCTTTGGAGGAACCATACTGCTTTCCAAAGTGTTTGATCAAGTTTACATTCCCACCAACAATGCAATAGGGTTCCATTTCGGCCACATCCCCTCCAGCATCTTTTATTATTAGATTTCTTGATTATAGCCATTCTAACTGGGGTGAGGTAGAATCTCAATGTTGTTTTGATTTGCATTTCTTTTATGGCTAGATGAGCATTTCTTCATGTGTCTATTGGCCATTTTTATTTCCTCTTCAGAGAAGTCTCTTCAACTCTAAATGGATCAAAGACCTAGAAGTCAAAGCAGACACTCTGAAAACATTACAGGAAGGAATAGGAGAAACTCTAGGGCTCCTTGGCACAGGCTAAAATTTTCTTAATAGAGACCCAGAAACACAACAAATCAAAGAAAGGTTGGACAAATGGGATTGCATAAAACTGCAGAGCTTCTGCATGGCAAAGGGCATAGCAGGCAAAAACAATAGAAAACCCACAGATTGGGAGAAGATCTTCACTAGCCACACTATGGACAAGGGTCTCAGATCTAAAATATACTTAAAACTCAAAAACTTAAATACCCCAACAACAAATACTCAAAGAAACAACTGCCTGATTAATAAGTGGGCTAAAGTATGAAGTGTTTCAAAAGGCCAATACAACACATAATTTAATCTGAGTAAAGACAGCTTTAAAAGGAAATACTGGTTCTTAGCTTGAAGAGCAACCAGTCTATGTTAGATAACTCATTCTATATAAACTCAAGTTCACATTTCTACCCAGAAATTGAAGTTTACTCTCACACATAGCTATTATTACAGGGATGTGAGAGCTATTATTTCCATATAGTCAGTTCCCCAGAGTGACATCTGCAACATTGCTTCCTTCTGTAAGATTTCAAACAGTGTAGCCTGTTCTCTTCAGTGCTTCTAGTTGCATGAGTTTTTTGTTCTCCATTGCATACTAATTTCCTTCCTTTATGAGTCTATATTTGTGGCCACCTCATTACAGCATTTGTGAACTCTGTCTTGTGACTGGGCTTCATTTACCTATTTGATCTAGAACTCTCAGTTGTTGGGGAAAAAAAAGCTGTTTCTTGCCACAGAATTAATTAAACTCTATAAAATCAACTTCTCCAATTTTGTTCCAGTTCTGGAAATCCTTAAACTGAAGATATCATTGATTCAAAGAATAACAACATAAAAAATAACAACAGAAGCGGAGACAATTATTGTTATATGATTTACAAGATAGTATCTTTGTTATGTTTCTAGAGAAAATAAATATTAGGTGCAAAATATCCACACTGTCTCTTTTCTCTGGTAGTAAAGTATTCCTCGGATGATTTATCTTCCTCTTTCAGGAAAGTTCAACAATTTTTATAATAGGTTAATCTGAGTTTTTAAAAAGCATTTGTTCAGGCTGGGTGCCTTTGTTCATGCCTGTAATTCTAGCTACTCAGGAGGCTGAGATCTGAGGATCAAGGGTCAAAGCCATCCTGGGCAGGAAAGTCCTTGAGACTCTTTTTTTTATGTTTGAAGAAGTTTATTTACAGTCCTCCTGTGGCTAGCTTCTAGATCTGAGTCTGTCAGTTAACTATGACAACATCTTAAACAAATTAAAAAATGGGTGGTTTTTATTAATACATTTTTATTGTAAAATACTGTACAGAGGGGTTACAGTTCCATGACCAAGGTAATGAGTACATTTCCTATCAAGTATGGTTACCTCTCCTTTTTATTCCCCTACCCTCTCTTCCCTCTTACCTCCACAACTACATTCCCTCCCTCTCCCCCTCCACCCCCTCCCTGCCTAAATTGTAAAGTTCGTTTTTCAACATAGTGTCTTGTGCATCTGATTGTTAAAAGGGGCAAACCGGGGCCCCAATTAAAAAGCCTGGTTTTTTTTTCCTTTCCCCTCCCCAAACTAGAGAAGTGTATATACAAGATGCAGGAATAAATCACTAGAAAACCAGAAGTGGCACTGTGGCTCAAGTGGTAGGGTGCTCACCTTGAGCTAAAGAGCTCTAGGACAGAGTCTAAGCCCAGAGTTCAAGTCCCACAACTGACCAGAAAGAAAAGCATTTGTTCAATTTTCTTGGATTAAAAATTAGTAACAATTAAATTCTATAAATTTACTTTTATGCCTATATTTCATATGTTCCTTCCAGTCCCACTTCGTGTAGCGTCATGGTAATTTCTAACATTTCATGATATAATTTTCGGATAGTGCCATAGAATCACTAACCATATCTCTTCCACCATCATCAACCTAAGTTGTATAATTTAATCCAAGATATATCCTCGAAAACAAATAGAATTTATGACTCTAGTTGCTCTATGTCTTCTTTTTATCTTAATGCCTTTGAATATATCTCCCATTTGTCATAATATCAATTTTCATTGTTTACTAATTCTAAGAACTATTCAAGCTTAGATTCTAAGTTTAAAAAAATTACAAGCAGGGCTGGGAAGGTGGCTCAGTGGTAGAGTGCTTGCCTTGCATCCGTGAAGCCCTGGGTTCAGTTCCTCAGCACCACATAAGCAAAAAGAAAAAAGCTGAAAGTGGCGCTGTGGCTCAAGTGGTAGAGTGCTAGCCTTGAGCTGAACAGCTGAGGGACAGCACCCAGGCCCAGAGTTCAGGCCCCATGACCGGACCCCCAAAAAAATTACAAGCATTAATCATCAAGGCATAGTTATTTCTTGTGAGTCACCTTTCCCAACAGATGCACCTCTTTAAAATTTGCCATTAACTCTTTTCCCATTCTTGAACATGTAGATGAATCCAGTTTTCTGAATATTTATGTATTGAGAGTGGAAATCAAATGGAGAGGTAATCTGATATGGTTAACATATTATAGAATTTTAATCCTATATATTAAAATATTCTAATAATAAGATAGGAATTGAGTTAAATAAAAAATGAGAAAGTGATTGTTAAAACTTAACACAAAGATGCAACATTGTTCAAAATTTGAAATTCTACTTTAATAAATTGGTCAAACTAACTCTAGCACATACTACATATAGCTCAAGGGGAAAAAAAATCCCACCATATCACTTTGTAGAAATGATGTTGTCATTGATTATTGATAGTTGCCATGACCAATATGTGACTAGTGTCACTAATAAGAGAGACAACTTGGAAAAAAATGGAATTAAATGAATTCTCACTTGGGCTTGGGGATAATGCATAAGATGTATGCCATCACAGTGGTCCTATTTCTCCCTAAGTATTGTATGGCCCAATCTTACTGAACATATTTTACTTACCTACTTATACAACTGGACTGATTATATATTCAATTTAATCTTCAAAGCAACATTGTAAGCAAAATACTCTTTATATCCTTATGTTACTGATTGTAAAAATAAGACATACTACATCAAATGTACATAGTTAATAAATATGTAAAATCTGGAAACACAAGTAATATTACATATGCCATCTCTTTCTTTTTCCACAAACACTGAAAAGGAACATAACATACCCAACGGCTCATGCCAAAAAAAATATTTTGACTATATTTTTCATATCCAACTAGGCAACAGGTTTATTCTCTAACTTCTATGTATATCTTAAATACAATTTTGTTTATCACTCATGCTTATATTTTCCTATCTTTACCATTGAAAATATCCATATTGTTCATTCTTGTCTATTACAAAAATGAATCTTTCTATCTATCTATATCTGTCTATCTATCTATCTGTCTGTCTGTCTGTCTGTCTGTCTGTTTACCTATCTATATGTAAAACTCAAGTGCAGATTAAATTCAAATGAGCTGAGATCCTAAGTGCCTTATAACAGAAATACTAAGTAATTATCTACCTTTTGTGGACTTCTGTGGCCTCATTATTGACATGAGATTCTCACTTCTTGACCTCAATTTGTGTTCCTACAATGATCCCATCCTTCCTTTTAGTGGAGACTCTGCAACTTGCCCCATCTTTCCAGGCCTCGGAAATTACATTAATTCTTTCAAACATCATTTTATAATTTTCATCCCCTTTAAGTATGAATTGTTAGCAATTCTTTTTTTTTTCAGTGACAACTGAAGAGTATCAAGATGCTAGCAGAAAATATTTGGCTTGTTTCTAACACTTTTTTTTTCAAAAATGAGTGTTTGTTTACTTATTGACCTCTTATTAAGACACATCCAGATACTGAAATAAATGGTTTTAAACCACCATATACATATGCATCTTAACTATGACATTTAATACTTACATGTTGACTTTGGAAAATTCATGTCAGGATCTCAATAACTTACCTACATAGGTTATTGCACAGTGGAATTGAATGCTGTTATGACTCTTTAGAGCTATATCGTGAGCATTGTAAGTGCTCTGTCTCTCATGAACTACTTGTTGTATATAAAGCACTGAAGAAGTAAAATACTTTGTATACACTTGATTAAATGAACCTCCAAAACTACTTAAAGAAAATAACTTGTTTGTTTATTGTAACAGTCCCTTTAGGTGCAGCACTATAAATGAGATGTTTGTATTTTTAGACTGTGGCAAAATACTCAAGAGTTGAACAGATACAGCAGGACAATTAAGATTTTTTCATTTGGCTCTGGGCAGTAGGAACCAAAATGTAGGATATTGGTGCTTAATGACAGGAAAATATCATTAGCAAGCAAAAGGAAAATATCTGCTCCTGGGAGAGATGTCTGTAGAATAAAACATTATGTAATGAATTCTTGTTTACCACATATGCTTTACTCTCTCATAGATTACTTCCCATTATGTCTTTCTAAAGTGGGGAATCAATCTCAGTTTTCAAGTTTGAAAAAATCATGTAAAATTAAGATTTAGTTTTCACTGTATTAAAAATTATCACCAATGTCAGTAGTATATATTTTCATATTTCTGTAGTAGAATTCTCCAGAATCCTAGAGACTAAGAGAAATACAAAGAGTTTTATTGTGGGATTTTGTTCACGTGATCATATAGGCTAAGTACTCCCACTACTGTTTCTAAGCTAGAGAATCAGAACAGCTTTGGGTGAATTACAGTTTAGTCACAATATCTGAAAACTAGGAAACCAAAAGATATGAGATCTTAAACCCAAAGGTTCTGAATGTATGAGAATAGAAATAGATGGTTGTTTCAGATTAAGGAGAAGGAGGGAGAGAAATAAGGAAGGAGGGGAGGAAGAGAGGGAGAGAGAATATATGTGTGTAAGAGAGAGAGAAAGAGAGAGAGCCACAAAAGGCTGTATAAAAACCATCTGTTCAGTGTTTCCTCTTATTTAAGTCTCCTCTCTTTCAAACCTTCTGAATGTGTTAGGTAAATTTATATCAAATTAACCATCACCTTTATCTTCTCAAGGGTATCACATCAGAAACAGACATCAGGTATCCTTCCCAAAGTCATGCTAGAATAGTAGACCTTCTATGACATTGAAAAGCCAATAGTTCTTCAAAGCTACCACTCCCAATGCACAAGTCGAATGATCTATACAAATCAGTGCTCAATTTGTATTTGATTAGTAAATGAAGTATATGTGACCAACAACTCTTAAAAATTCAGAAGTTTTTCTTTCTAAATTTTATTCACTTCACAAGAAAAAAATGATCAAGAAAGTATTAAAGAAGAATAGCATTATAACTTCTCTGGATTTTTCTTTCTAACTTTTTGTTTCTAATGCCACAGAAAATCTTTTTTTTTTTTTTAGGAAAGAGAGCCTTTGAAACATTCATACCAACCTAGCGATAATATCATTAATATTTTACTGAACTTAATTTTTAACTGTGTTTATACCTTTTTGGCTATGAGTTCCTTGATGATAGGAATCTTTTCTCCTTTTTCTTTAATACTTTGATGACACACATAGACAGCTTGATATACAGTAGATGCGTTCTGGTAGAAAAACTTGGACAAATGAGAAGCTGAGAAACTCCTGAAGCTTAACTTGTACTCCATACATTCAAACCTAGGAAAAATTATGGGCGTTAAAATATTTTTGCCTCTGGTTGCTAAATTAGGTGAGCCTAAGCATCTATTATTTCTTTATCTATTGTAAAGAAAAAAAATGGAGGAGGAGGAGGAAGAAGAGAGGGAAGAGGAGGAGGAAGAGGAGGTGAAGGTGGAAGAGGAGAAGGAAGAAGAGGGAGAAGAAGAGAAGAAAGAGGAGAAGAAGGAGAAGGAGAAGGAGAAGGAGAAGAAGGAGAAGAAGAAGAAGAAGAAGAAGAAGAAGAAGAAGAAGAAGAAGAAGAAGAAGAAGAAGAAGAAGAAGAAGAAGAAGAAGAAGAAGAAGAAAAAGAAGAAGAAGAAGAAGAAAAAGAAGAAGGAGAGGAGGAGGAGGAAGAGGAGTAGGAGGAGGAGGAGGAGGAAGAAGAGCTTATTTAGTTCTCTGTGCCATATATCTTGAGACAGTTGCATAAAGTCAAATCCCTAATTTAATTTGAGGAATTGACACATTTCATTGGTTATTTTATTTCTAATCTGACAAAAAATTAAGAGACTGAAACATATATAATGGACATGGTTATTTTCTGTGTCCTTTAACTTGGCAAAAATTTATAGCCATTATAAACGAGGAAGCACATCATAAACTGATACCACAAAATACATGTATATAAGATGCAATAATAGGTGTGCACTATCAGTAAAAAACAGTTTTATATTTGAGTTTTCCCATCAGAATTCTTCATTTTGAGTATCAACATCTTTCAATGGGTTTTCAATGTATTTCCTATTTGTAACTTGAACTTTAGTCTTCTAGTTGATGTCTAAGAAAATGTCTGTATATGTCTGTATGTGGTTTTCAAGGATGCTCTTCCCAGCTTTGTTATGTGAGAGGTTTGATGTTTGCTGAGTGAACACAAAAGTTGAAATGTTTTATGCTTTATTCATCGTTGTTCAAGGACCCAATCATATTTCATATAAAATCAAAGCCTGCTCTGTAGCTCCTCTATACTGAGCACAATAGCTCCATTTCCAGTTAAGCCCTTATAATATTCCCTTGAAGAAAATGTCTAGCATATAGATTTTCATATAAGACCCATATTATTTTAAACATGTCTATGTTCATATATTTCATAAAGTAATCAGAGAGTACAGATTAGAAACACTGTGAAAAAATATATATGCAAACATTCACAAATGAAGCCATAAAACTTATTTTTCTAGTTGAAAATGATACACTACCTAATATTAGTAAAAAACATAAAAATATATCTTGTGTATATTGAAATAAAAGCACTTGCTCAGAATCATAGAACAATTTTCTATTGAATTTATAAACCTGTACTGAAGGATTCCACTAAAATTCTGTTAGTTAAAACATTTAAGCATTCATCAAAATATTTGAGGATGCATTATTGAAGAGAAAGGAGAAAATGCCATTTCCAAATGCTTATCCTCATTTGCCTTACAGATAAAAATGTACAAATTTAATATCTCTCAAATAAAAATACTTTTTTCAAGAAAATGCTTTATATGAAGTTAGATGAATCAATATGAAATTATTTGAAAAATCATTGTATAAACATTTAGATTGAAATCTGCTAGTAGAGAACTTTTTAAAAATGGTAACATACGTGATTTATTTTCTAAGTCCTAAAAAATTGCTGTCTGTATAATATAAAACATTTTGGAGCTAAAACTACTAGATAATAAAAAATTAAATTACTTTAAATTCATGTAGAGTGTGGATTTTGCTAATTATTAAGGATAATTCTAATAATACTTTAAAAATAAAATATTCTCTCAAAAATATCAATAAAAATGTGATCCAGAGGACCAAATCCATTAAAATGTTGTAGAAGCCTTCAGAAAATAAATGAGATTCATTGGGAAGAAATAATAAGTTACTATTAATAGTGAAGAGAACATTAAAAACAGAAATGTAAATTCTGAACCAAATTAGGAACAAATTAGGGTTTGCCAGATTTAAAGTTTTTCACTTTATTATTTTTTACAGTTTTTTTAATGTTTAAAGGTGATGTACAGAGGGATTTTGAAGTGTTACCCTCTCCCTTGTTTTCTCCCACTTTCCCTTCCCCAAATCCCCTCTCCCCCAGGTTCTAAAGTTCATTTTAAGTGAACAGCACCACATTGGTATGAAAATCTAGGCTTTCATTGAGATTGTTTTCAATGGTGCTTAAAGTTGCTCATAATAAATAATAAAAATATATCTGTGGCACTAATCCTCAATGTAAAGTCAAGTCATGGTTGTTGATGCTGTTACCAGTCCTATTCCTTCTACTTGATGGACCTCGATGTTTCACAGGAAATGTAGGAAAATAACATTTCCTAACTTTTTTTAACAGATAATTGGAAACCCATTAGTTTTGTCATTGTTGTTTGTTTCATGGTACTGGCACTGGAAGTTAAGTCTTGGCATTTTTCTAGAAGCTGCTTTACTTGGTCCATACCATCAGTTCTCAAAATAAATCCATTGATGAAAATAAGAAATTTCTGCACTACTCCAATCTCTATCTCTCCCTAAAATCTTCTAAAATGTCAGCCCCCTCTATTTCTTTCCAAGCCTGCTAAGCTTAAAGAAGGTAAAGATAATGGCACATTCTCGCAATTGAAATTACCATGTTGGGGAAGTTAAACTTTGAGGGGAGTTCTCCAAGAGAGATAACTGAAATGACCTGTTGACTACGAAATAGGAGAGTTATGTATTCTGTAGAAATAGTATAGGCTTACTGTAGTATAAGACAAGAATAATCCTAAAACACAAGTGTTATTCTCACAATTTATCAAAACATGACTACTTTATATGTGACCTTTGTGAACACAGACTATTAAATGCTAGCATGGTCTCTAGATCTTTTCTCTTCAGCCATAACCATCAGGCTATTTTCAATGTTAATTTAATTTCTCCTAAAGTGTGTGCTTAGAAATGATTGATTTTCTGGTCACAGTTACATAATCAGTTTTTAATCACACTTTCATCGTCAAGGTGAAAGAGTAAGGCTTTCTTCTTTCCCACTTTTAATGAAATGATAAAAAACCATCAGTGTTATAATGCTTTAGATGTAGCTGTCATCAGAATATGCAGTGGCAGCACATTCATTTCAGTGTGTCATTTTTCTATCATTTTAATACATAACTGAAAAGTCATTAGAACCTTCACGTGCTTCCAACTAATGATTATGTGAACTTCATAAAGATTTCCTTAAATCAACTCTGTTCCAAGCAGGTGTGTGGGTAGGTACTTAGATACATATGATGGCATGAACTGAACTCTGTTAGATGTTAAATATAAACAGTTAAGTCTAATTCAAATACAACACATCCCATAGCTATAATCGGATGCATGCATAAAGATTAATTGAATGGGGATATTTTCCCATATAAAACTTAATTCAGATTAATCTTTGTTAATAATGCAATATTGTTTAAAATGCATGATAATAGCTTCCACAAAATAATCAAAGTGTATGTATCTCTTTGATAGGTTATGTTTTAGAAATATTTGGTTATACTCTTAACCTGTTTAACCTTTGTAAGATTTTGCTTTTGTTCTTCTTGATTAACTTCATTACTTGTAGAAAAGAAAGGTAAAATATCTTTCGTTAGACATCATAAAGATCACAGAGGACAAGAGAAAAGTTTAATGTCTTGATTCCATTTAATAAGTTTAAAGATTCAGGAGTCGCAGAAATGAAAGCTAGCAGACCCAAGAGGGTCTGACTATTTCATGATGATGAAGAATGGAGTGTTATGTAGAAATACATTTGGAAGAAAGTGCATGACCTAGTGTTGGGGACTATGCAAGGTCTTTCTAAATCTTCATGGTGTCTTTGTACTTCCTGGGAAGGCCTCTCTGGTGAGTCTTGAGGGGAAAAGACAGAAAGAATGCCCTTTCTACATTTATGGCTTGCTTTATCAAAGAAAAAATTTAAGATCTATGACTGTCTTGGAGAAAAGGAATTCTGACATCCAGTAATTCACTTCAGAAAAGAAAGAAGAGCTAGTGATAGAACAAAAGCTATGCCAAGGAGACATGGCTTTTAAGGCATTTTCCAGTCATTTTCAAAGTAGTACTCAGCATGCCAAGGCACCCTACTTTCGAGGGTCACCTTCTAACCCTCAATATTAATCTTGTATATTAACAAGCAAGTGGTAAAGTAAAAGATAATTAATGACAGTACTCTTGCATTTCAAATATCTTAATTAGTCCTTTTCATAAAATGTAAGTATTCGTGTAGAGTCTTTTAAAAATTCAAGTATATTTTATTATTTTATGCAGAGATTTTTTCTTTAGACAATTTGAGTACGATGATTTAAGCAACATAGCGGGATATTATAATTTCCTAAAATATTGTGAATAAAACAGACTTCTGAAGACTATAATCATAATGCATTATTTTAACTGTACCAAAAAAAATGAAGTGGTCAGGTATACAAGGTATAAGTTATGTCTGAGCACTTGAATTTTTTGACATGATATGTTGGAAAAAGTATTAGTATTTAAAGTATAAAAATGTCTCAGAGTCTTATGAATATTTATGTATCTTAGATTATGGATATTAATGAACTTAGGTACAATTTGTTCTTTTATTCAGGCAAAAATTCTCAGTAAGATGTATTTTGTAAAAGCTTTTTCTATGCATTTTAATAGAAGGATTTAAAGACTAGTCTATGTTAAAAAATAGAAAGTAAGAAATCAGTAAACTTCTTCACACTATTTTGATCCTTATACTGTGAGGTATCACTAGTAAAAAGAAAAGAAAAGAGAGAAAGAAGAAAAAAGGAAAGAACAGTGTCCTATCTCGTTCTGCAGGAATTCCACTTGCTTGGGGCTCATGCATACACTTATACTGGGTGGTAAGGAAATAGAAGTAATTACAAGCATTCAATCAGATTTATAAATCATGATGTGGCAAGCACTCTGGTTTACTTTACTGTTCTCTTTAAGTGAATGCAATCTCAATGGCAGTTGCTATCCCCCAAACTGCTCTTGCAAATGGTTATTGCATTTGAACTTTGAAGACTGAGAAGCCATTTGTATTCTCTGATGGGTTTTTGTCTTTGAAATGCCCTTTTGTTGTGAACCAATGGAATGTCAATACTGAGCCTTTAGCTCATGGGGGGGAAAAAGAACCAAAACAATAATACATCTTAAGTGTTAAGAAAATGCATTTCAAAAACCTTGTATAAACAGCAGATACACAATTTTCTTATGTGTTTGCAGGTGGGAGGTACATAAGTCAGTTTTAAGACATGTTTTTCTTAATTTCCTTTTGGTTAACTTTCCTATTCTATATTTATTATCTTTGCTCTTTTTACTTGTGTAGATCCATGTATTCTTCCTATTTCTTTCACATTCATGGTTCAACTAATAAAACTTTGAAAAGATGAAACAGTACCTTTTGTAACTTTTACTAACAAGTGCCTTTATTATTTATTCAATGACATTAATCCTTTGCAGTTCAAATGGTAAAACAAAAATCCAATTTATAGTTGCAGTGTTTTCTAGTTTCCATCTAAACTTAAGAATCACTATGTTCCTACAAGATTGTTACTAACATTACAAAAAAAGTTCTAAAGACTGAAGTAATTTTAATGTCTTAATTGTTTATATAGAAAAGTGTAAGTATATTTTTAATTCTTAATTTTCAACGTTTACAATCCCCAACATAGGATTTGTTGTTAATGGTGGAAACATAGAATTATTTTTACTATAATTTTTAAAAAACATTTTCGGTACAGGCAGATGTAAAGGGGCTGCAAACTCTTATGGATTGTAAACACAAATCACAGTCTTGCCAGAGGTACAAGTAGTAAAATCTGTAACAGTTAATCCATTGATTCTGCCCACTCAGGTGAAAATCAATTCCTTGTAAGTAAGTGAACATGGTTCTGAATTTATATGGCAGACAGAAGAATACAGTGAGCACAGATTTGTTAGGCTGCTAAGGTCTGTTTAGGGACAACATTATGTAGCAGGTGAGTGTGTAAATAGGATGAGGAAAAAGAAAAGGTAAAAGTTATGCATTGTCACCTCCACCCTTCACATGTTTTTCTGAAAATATTGTTTTAACATGATCTGTGAAATAAAAAAAATCTTTAATAAAGAAAATCAAAATATATTAGTCCACAGATTAAACGAATAGTCAATATGTGTGTGATGTGAGGTGTGTGAAATATATTCAGGAGATGTAAAGTGGTATAAAAACTAATTCAACTGGAAATATGTACCCTAAAAGCCAACTAGGACTATGATGTTATCTACCATGTAACATGTAAATTGAAATAAAATAATGTTTCTAATGAAACAAAAAGAGAAAAAAAATCTAATTATTTTTATGAGTTCTACCTAATTTTTTCCATAGCACTTTTATGTGTTCAATTTATATTTCTCAAAAAAGTCTTAAGGGTTTTATATTATTATAGTTTTGTGACTAAGTAATAAATTCGTGCTTGACTTTATGTATTGAAAGTAAAAGATACTTCCTTACGATTATCTTAATTTAAACTGCACGTTGATGACTCATACTTGTCATCCTAGCTACTCAAGCAAAAGGTTGAGATCTGAAGTGACTTGAAGCCAGGCTGGGAATAAAAGTGCATAAGATAATTATTTCTGATGAAACTAGCAAAAAGCCAGAAGTGAAGGTATGGCTAAAATTGTTGACCTAAATCTATCAAGTGAAGAAACCCAGAGTTCAAACTTTAGTGGAGGTACACACACAAAGCAAAACAAAACAAAACAAAAATTACTTTAATTCTTATTGTATTCCTTTTAAATACTAAATCCAGAAAATTGCATTGTTTTTGCGTCCTAAAATGTGATGTGAACCACTTTTTATTTATTCATTCCTGTATCAATGTGGTGAGTCATGTATTTAATCACTGATCCTTTGGAATAGAAGTCAGTAGTATCCTGGACAGAGTTAGCAAGAGACCTTATCTCACCAAAATCAAATCAAATCAAGGGATCAGTAGGCAAGTACAAGGCCCTGGGTTCAATTCCAGTTGCAGAAACAACTTGATGTTATGCCTTTATGTTATCTATCCATTGTCACATACATCTCTCTCATTATGTCATTATGAATGAACTTATGTGTAAATTAATTACTCTTCTTTCACAACATTTTTTTTGTGTCCCAGGCACAAAGAAAAGTTGGGAAACCTTTTTCTTTCTTTTTGTTCTTTTTTAACTGAATTTTTGTAAAGACAGAATGTGGAGGAATTACAGTTACATAAATCAGATAATGAGTACATTTCTACTTAAATAGTCTCACCTATTTCTTGTTTCTCCTAGTTTTTCCCTCCATCCATACCACAAGGTGTGTAGTTCATTTTCAACACATCGTGTCTAGTGAGCATCACTGCAGCATTTGTGCCATCATTTCTGTGCACCCCTTTACCCTCCCAAGGACAGATAAAACAACATACAAGACAAAAGGTGAAGAAAACAAAAACTGCAATCAAGAAAAGCACCTCCTGTGCCTGGTACCAGTGGCTCACACCTGTAATTCTAGCCACTCAGGAGGCTAAGATCTGAGGATTACGGTTCAAAGCCACCCTGGGTAAGAAAGTCCGTGAGACTCTTATCTCCAGTTAACCATAGAAAAAAGTTGGAAGTGCTGCTGTTACTCAAGTGGTAGAATTCTATCCTTCAGCAAAAAGAAACCCAGTGACAGAGCCCAGGACAATCAAAAACACAAAACAAAACAAATTCTCTTGTTTCCATTTCCTGGAGTTCATTTTATAAAAATATTATTTTATATGATCACACACACACATAGCTATTGAGCCTTTGTTATCCTCTTCCTTTAGTTTCACTATGTATGTATATGCCTAGATAACTGTATATATTATCATGTCCTAGAGTGTTTATTTATTTAATTTTTGAGCATCCAGTATGTTTACTTGAAGATTTTCAAGTACATTCTGGTTATCACAAATGAAGAAAACCATGCAATCTTCTTTGGGTTTGGCATACTTCATTTGGAAACTTTTTCCAATACAATTCAAAACTAATTATTTAGCACTGTGGGATCATCACTGTGCTTGGGTGTAGTTATCCCAGAATACCATTTGGCAAAATTTTCTTAATCCTTCTATCACTTAAAAACAGGTAGGCTTGAAAATTTTTTCTATTAATGTAGTATGACACAGTGAGCATATGGCCAATATCTTGCCAACAGTATTTTTACAAATTTAAAACATAAAAAGGGAAGGAACCTAAGATATATTCCTCAATACATCATTAAAATAAATATTTTATAATATCATTTATGTCAAATAAAAAGCACAAAGTATATATTGAGAAAAAGTTAGGAAAAATAAAACTCTTATCAGAAATTCCTCCCTCCCTTCGTTCCTTCCTTCCTTCGTTCCTTCCTTCCTTCCTTCCTTCCTCCCTTCCATAGCATTATTCTACTGGAGTTTGAACTCAAGGCCTCAAGGTTGCTCTAGCTGATCCACATTATCATGATCCATTCCTCTAGATATGTATTTGCTGGATATTTTGGAGATGGACCTTAGGGTACAGTTTTTCCTCAGTAGGACCTAAACTGCTATCATCAGGAACTCAATTTACAAGCCCCTAGCATCTGGTTATATTTGGTTATTTCTTAAATTACCTTTTATCAAATAAACTAATATAAATTATTAACCTTTTACCCGATACTAATTTGGCTTTTTTATATTTTATTAGTGGATATTTATGGTTCAGTGAGGAGGGTTTTGTGATATTTTCATACATGCCCAAAATATACTTTCATCATATTCAACCCCTCTATTTATCTTCCTTATTTATTTTTACCAATACCCCATTTTTTCTTGCAATTAAAAAATGATTTCATTGTCACATTTTTATACATTCATACAATCATATTTACTCAATTCTGTCTTTCCCCCCTACTCTTCTTTTCTCTTATCCCATGTTTTCCTGGTTTCAATGTGACATAATTTGTGATTTTATGCTCATGTCCACTTTTTCCCTTTAGATCTAACCTCTGCAATATGATAAACGTGTAGTATTTATCTTTCTGAATCCACCTTATTCACTTAATGTTAACATTTCTAGTTCAACACAGTTTCCTACAAATGACATAATCGTACTCTTTGTGACTGAATATCTGTGACTGAATAACTTACAGTAATATATATATATATATATATATATATATATATATACAATTTATTTATTTTTGCTAGTTGCGGGGCCTGAGCGCTGTGCCTGCTCTCTTCCGCTCAAGGCGAGGCTCTACCGCTTGAACCACAGTGCCACTTCCGGTTTTCTAGTGGTTTCTTGGAGATAAGAGTCTCACGGACTTTCCAGCTCAGGCTGGCTTTGAACCACGATCCTCAGATCTCAGCCTCCTCAGTAGCTAGGGTTATAGGCGTGAGCCACCTGTGCCCAGCTAGTAGTACATATTTTTAATAGAGTTACTGGTACATTGTAACTAGCTTGGCTTAATTTTTCTCTTGCCATGAAGAGAAGTCTTTAATAAATGACAATTTTGTGTACAAAAATAGTATAAGATAAAGTAATTGTATGTCCCTCCCCCACAATATTGATTAAATATTGAATCTTTCCAACATACCACGGCATTGTCTTTATGTTTTAAAGGACATATTTGTACATTAAGCATCCTCCATCATTCTCTTTGATGTATTTTAATCTTGGCTACAGCTTTCAATTAAAGAATTAAGAAATCTTAATGTTAAAGCAGGGTATTTTATTTCTTAAACTTGAAATTATTATAGTCAAAAATTAGCTGCATTTTTATGTAAGTCAATAATAATACCATCATAAGGTCAAAAGAAATAGAGATTGTCTAACTTTATTAACATCAGCATAATTACTGAAAGGATACATTTTTTAGAGAACATCTGACTCAACTCTTGGTCGGGTGGCTTCTTATTGATTGACCAGGAAATGGAACAGTTTCAGGCTTTCTTCCAATTATCTAAAGCCATCTTCATTATCTCATTAGTTATTTATAATGATTCAAGCTAATGATGATGTTATCTTCACAAATGTTACTCTGCAAGATTAACTCAAAGAAAACTGCAACTTCTTCAATAGATTCAGTGTTAGAAAATAGTAAATGAAACCACTGACTTGGAAAAACCACTATTCCAAAAAAAGGATCATATATGAATAATTTCAGTAACATTTTAAAATTACAATTTACAACAACCTATACACTTAAACTGAGAGTTCCATTAGGATCTATGCATAGAGATTAGTTTGGGCTAGGAGTACAAATATAAAAGGTAGATAGTACTCTTATCCAAATCACAGCATTTAGTCTTATATCCAAAGTGTTTACAATAGACACACATATAATTATAAATTGTATTTTAGTCTATTTTCAAAGATCATTTTGAAGAAGTGATAGTCCCTGAAATTTTATGCAGTTTATTTTTTGAATTTCAAATAAAATTTGAAATGAATGTGTACTTCTTTAGTTGAAATAATACTCAGTTATGGTAATAGACCTAGTGCATTTAATTTTGATCCAGAGAATATTTGCAATCCAGAGTAAAAACAATTTAAATACAGGGTTTCATCCAGGGTCAAAGACAATTTAAATGAAATTGTAAAAAAAAGAAAATACTGTAAAAACATTTTGCCTGACTTTAAAATATTATAAAATTTAAGCTAAAATAGGATTTAAAGAAACCTACATTTGGACAAATAATTTTAGTAAAATTAGATAATACTCATACATATTTCGTTTTTAACTATTTTTCTTTAATACTTTCAGAGATTGCATTTGAAGTAGGACTGCTGTCAAGTTTTGAGCCTTAGCTAAGTTTGTGGTGGTTAATTTTTAACCTATTATTATTTTTATCTCATAGTCTTTTTTGCCCATAGGACTGTACAATTAAATATTTTCTGAAATTGTCAGAAAGAGAAGATACCTTGGCTGAAAGTATAACATTTGTGATTATGAAATGAATTTTTGTTTTATGACAGTTTTTATTTAATATGACTACAGCTAATGAGGTATTCATAAAATTATAGGTTTGAAAAGAACCTTGAGAATGCAATTAGTCTTTCTCCTTTTTTGAATTCTTTAAGACACTTTATTATTTCATTCCATTATGAGAACTTCAGGAAAGACAATTTTATAATTTTTTTTAGTGTAATACATTCCAGGTTATTTTTTAAGCCATTATGACAATTCACTGTCTTCAGTGATCAGTTATTTCAGATATTTTTTTCTTTTACAAGTGATTCGAAATAATAATTTATTTCTATTAAAGTGACATTTTCTCCTTGTCCCATGTAATTACTTTTATATTGATGAAAATAAGCATTCAAAATGTGACCTCCATCTCAGATTTTTTTCTGTGTGTTCCTTTTCCAGTGATGAAATCTTGTAAGTGATTTTTTATTCTTAATAGATAATTTTATTAACTGTTGGTTCAGTGCCCTGCAAGGCTTTCTGATGGCTTGCTGCTGGAAAAGAATCTGGTTCTAAATATTACTGTTGTTTCCTAGTCTTATTAAAGAGTCAGATGCAGAAGGTGACCTTACAGAGACTCTAAATATGTGGTCCCCAAGAATTGCTCATAAAATAAGGATCTGTAGAATTCACATTGTTTGGCACAAGAAGAGCATTAGCAAAGGCCTGCAGATAATCAGTAATACTTAATACCAGTAGCTCATGCTCAAAGGCAAAATCTAACACAGAAAGAACTTACATAATTTATTGATGATGACTATGTCAATAATCTATAGTAAAATTGAAATCAAGTAACTTTATACAAAAAAGGCTACAAAACAAAATCAATAGCACCCAAATTTCCTTATCCATAAAATAAGTCACTTATTTACACTGATTGAGTGTGTACCTTAGACTTCCCATGTCATATTCACGCCTTCGATTATTAACTTACCTCTTTGCACCTTTCAATAGTTGTAATTTTTAAAAGGTATTTCATTATGACATATCCATACATGTTTAAGATGTGCTATGATCATATAGAACCCTCTGCATTGCTCTTCTTTTCTTCCTCCTAACAACAGGAATCTCTCACTAATCCTCCTTCATATTTCTGTACATTTTTTTCTAATCTAGGTTCTGCTGATAAGAGAAAATACACAATATTTGTCTTTCTCAGTCTGGCTTATTTTGCTGCCACCTTAAACTTGGAATAAAAATTAATCTGATCAACAGAGAGAGCCTGGAACAAAAGCCCCAGACACAGTGTGCAAGCAGATTCTACTCATCACCAGCAAGAACTGACAAGGAGCAGAAATGTTCATCTTTCTGATTGCAGACCATGGACAGCCTGGAAACCAAGAGACTGGCGTGAGTAACCGGAAGACATCTTCACTCCTTCTCAAGGAGCAGGGTTGGGAAGGTAGCCCCTCTTCCACCACCAAAGAAGAATCCCATCTTTGATACTGACCAAGGCCTGATTCAGCAGCAAGCTCCAACTCAGGCCTTGGAAGAAAACAATAGGGGCCATTCAACAGGTTACAAGAACCTGGTCTGCGCTTCCCAGGCATAGGAAGCTCTACGCCCCCCCCCCAAGTGACTTTCTTCACTAGGTATAGAGAGCAGAGGCTGCCCTTCCCCACTACAGACTCAACAGCAGGAGAGGTAAAAGAAAAACAATTGAAACTCAGTAAACATAAATCCTGAGAATGGCTCCACGCTGGGCTTTGTAGTGTCTCAGGATCTAGCCCCTCAGGGAAAAGCTCATCACAGCAATGAGCATAATCACAGCAACTCCAAGCTCTAGGAAACAGCCCTCTCCCCCTTTCGTGATACTCAAAGCAGATCCCCCTCCCATTGAACTAGAGGAGGATAACAAAGTCCTGGGTAAGACAGCTTTCTCCTTGCTCAAACAAACTGAATGAAGAAACCAATCAAGCCACAACAAGCAAACCAGAAACTCCACCAAGAGACTGGGTTTGGACACAGATACAAGATTCTCCCTCCCACCACCCCCCCCCGCAAATAAATAAATTAATTAATTAAAAGTTAAAATACCCTTTTTTCTATCTGATTTTTTTAAAATTAAAAGAATTGTTTTCTATTTTTTTCTTTCACAATTTGTACTTTAGGTGTGTGTTGTGTGTGTGTGTGTGTGTGTGTGTGTGTGTGTGTGTGTGTTTTAAACCTCTTCTAACTTTTTGGTCCTTTTTCTTTTTTGCACGTGACTCAATTGCTATTCTACTCATCTCCAGATATATACCCATCCTCAATTAATAGACTTTATTCTTTATTGTGTGTGTACTTAATTCAGAAATTGATTACTCAATTCACAACCTGTTAGGTTAGGCTTAACTCCTTTAATAATAGTATTATTTCTTTATACTTATCTAATTTTTAAACATACCATTTTTAAATTTTTTCTTTATTTTTTCATTTTTCCTTTTTATCTCTCTCCTTATCTCATTCTATACTTTTCTTCTGTCAGTATTATTTTTTATACTTACATAATTTTTAAGTGTTTCATTATTTTTAATTTACATTTTGTTTTTTTCTTTTTTTCTTATTTCTTTATAACTCTCCTCCTTTCATTGTGGTATATCCATTTCCTCTCTGAAATTAGGGCTTGGTTAAATTCACTCTTTAATTTTACCTCTCCACATTCCTCTAATCCTATTTTCCCCCACAATTCTCCCTAAACCTGCTCATTTCTGGTCTGCTGAATCCCTCTTTGACATTCTTAGTCCATTAATCCATAGTTGAATTAGATTGTATTTGTCAAAATAGATTTTATCTGCAGCCATTTTGACTGTCTCAATCAATCTGTGCAATTATAGCACTCTGGTTGATGCTTGCCTTAAAATAATGTTCTAGCATGAAATTGGTGTTACTTTCATACCAAATGGGCAGAACAAGCTGGAGAAACACAAGAAAAATGTCAAGTACAGGTATCTCAACACCCACTCATGATAATCTGGTGACAGAACATTTAATGAATACTCCAGAGGAGAGTTGCCACAAATCTCTACAAACAGTACTGGTAAACATGGTTAATGGAAAGATTGAAAGCCTGCAGAGGGCTCAGTGTGAGCATGATAGGGAGCAGGGATGAAGCTAACCAAAGATTCATGAGCTTAATGAGTCTAACTAAAAATTAATACAGGAATCGCCTGACCATGAGGAAGCTAATCAAAGAGTAATCCAGGAATTTCCTGAGCGAGATGGGAATAGACAAAGATCAATAAAGGCATTCATGGAATCCATAAACAGATGAAGGAATCCAGGGAGGCCACAAAGGGAATGCTGAATGGAGCCCGACAGAAGGAATGAGAGTCCAAGGAAACTAAACCAATCAACCTAGGGATTTGAGAATGAACACTGAAAACCAAATAAAGGAAATAAAGAAGTCCACACAAGATCTAAAACAAAGCTTCAACAAATAATTTGAAGCTATCAAAGCTGACCCATTCAAAGGAAA
>NW_012267352.1:2846368-2854172 GCF_000151885.1 Dipodomys ordii
GGTCACTTTGCCCTTAAGTTCTTGTGACCTGCTAAATGACTTGTTTTATTCCAAGGCTTGAGTTGGAGCTGGCAGCTCCTCTGAGCTTTGTCGGTATCCAAGATGGAGATCACCGGTGCTGGGGGGGGAGGGGTGGCCTTCCCTCCTCTGCTCCCTGAGAAGGAGTGAGGACGTTGGGCTACTAATCACGCCGAGTCTTAGATCCTGGGTCGTCTCTGGTCTGCAAACTGCAGGATGAAGATTTCTGCTCCTTGTCAGTTCTTGTTGGTGTTGAGTAGAATCCTCTCGCCGGCTGCGTCTGGCTCCTTTGTCCCGGACTCTCTGTGTGAGCGCTCAGGTATGGCCAGGCTGCGGTCGCCGCTGCGACCCTGCCACCACCGCGGCAGCTGCTGGCAAGGGCTTTCCCTCTCTTGTCTAACTCTCTGTCCTGTGATGGCACACTTGGTGTGATTCTCTGGCTTAGGACTGTTCACTGGAACTCTAAAACTGCTTTCTATGCGAGAGCTTGTTCAGATTCCAGCTTCTCCTCCGCCATCTTCCCGGAACCTTCTGGCCTGCTTTTTAACACATGCTGATAGTAGTTGGGTTAATTTATTTGCCATCCTGGTATACTGGTATACCAGTGGAAATGTTGTTGATATCATGTTGGAAACTGATGTTGGAAAAAATGACAGCATCTGTATAACCTTGTGGTTTTAAAAATTATTGTGCCAGTCATCTATGATAACTAAGATAAATAGCCTTGAAAGACCTAAGATAACCCTGAAAGGAGGAATGGGTGACTTTGGCTTATGGTTTCAATCCATTTTCTCTTATAATCTATTTTATAATAGCAATCATGGTCACAGAGGCCTGTTCACCTAATATGGTCAGGAAGGGAAGAGAGAGAAGAAAAGCAAAAGCTGAAGTACTAGGTTCCCACAGTCCACTTTAGGACACATATATAGTGACTTAGCTTCTTTTCACTAGACCTTACCTTATAAAGGTTCCACCACCTCACAATAGCAACATAGTCTAGAGCCATACAAATAACACATGGCTCTTGGGAGGGTGTATCTAAAGAGATAGCTAATATAAAGTGTTAAGACCAGTCGTAAGCAGAAGTTAAACTCTGTCTTACACCTAAATTATAATTGCATTGGAGAGTATGCAGTGGATTCTATCATCTTACCCCTGATTTTGGAATTGTGTCTCTTTCTGTTCCTCCTATGTTTATCTAATTATCTGGGTAGGATTTGTTTTCTCACTTTTCCATTTTGATTTCTATGCAGGATTTCTTTAAGTATCTTCTGTATAATGGTTTAGTGCTGTTACTCATTTTAATTTTTGTTTGTCATGGAATGTTTTTACTTGCCCCTTAGCTGTGAATGAAAACTTGGCTGAATAGAATATTCTGGGTTGGCAGTTGTTTGCTTTCAATGCTAGAAATACATTCTTCCAAGCTCTCTTTGCCTTTATGGTTTACGCTGAGAAATCTGGTGTTATCCATACAGATTTTCTCATGTAAGTAACCTGATTTATCTCACAAATATCTTTTCTCTTTATTTTCTTAACATTTCCATGAACATATATCATGAAGATTTTCTTTTTGTTGGGTAGAACAGACAACCATGTTTATTGTACCTACATAGGCTTCTCTTTTTCAAAATTTAGTACATTTCCTATTAGTACGTTATTTTCGATTTTTCTTACGATTTTGGTTGTTTGGTCTTTTCCTGAGAAAGCTTAGACTTTGAGTAGTTTCATGAATTGCTTAGTCTTTGAAGTGATAATTGATAAATGTTAAATATCGAATCTGAAGTGTTCCTTGTTTATATCTTCTATATCCAAAAATTTAAAGGAGAGGCTATCATGAAACACGTTTTTTTTAACCTGCATTACAATACTGAAACGTTCCCTTACATTTCTGGACTCTGTAATCTCTTTTGGTATATGACTTTACTGCTTAATAAAGCTATCTACTAGCAGAGAGATAAGTTTCTCTTCCTTTCCCTAAACTATTTGAATATTTTTATATCAATTTCCTACTAAACAGATTATCCCTTTGAAATTCCAGTTAAAATAACATCACATAATTAATTAATATGACAAAAGTATTTTTTTCTAAAAGTTGTTTTAGGTTTTTAACTCTGAGATGCTTTGAGACTAAATCCTTACCAAGGCCCCTGGCAGGGATGAGATGGTGTAAATGGGCACTAAGACCCACAGACAAGGTTCATAGAATATTGTTCTCAGGTTAATGCCAAATATTGATAGGGTTGACAGGAGCAAGTTTGTGGAGAAAGATAAAAGGTACTGATAAAGCTGCTGGCTTCTTTTTTTTGCCAGTTGTTGAAAGATATCTTTTAAACTCTAAACTCGGTGGTTTATGTAAATGTGTGTGTGTGTGTGTGTGTGTGTGTGTGTGTAAGAGAGAGAAAGAAAGAGAGGTGTGTGTGTATTAGAGGGAGAGAGAGAATTTTGCAGTGCTGGAATTGATCCCAGCAACTCACAGATGGTAGGCAATCACTTTATCATGAGCTTCTCTGTCCCCTTTGTACCTTAATTTTTGATTCCTGGGATGATACATTGCCAATTTCAGCTTTTATTTTCTAGCGAGCTTTTTATCAGAATATGCAGGTCAAGAACAATGGCAAGGAATTTAAAAGCAAGAAGAAAAACAAAACTTTGTTCTTTCCTGTTCATACCCACTTCCTGTCAGTGACTACCCAGCAACAATGTGGAGTGCAACAGTAGCAGGTGGTTTTTGTCACTACTTTATTTCAGTGCTTTCCCAAGAACATCTATTGGATTTCTGTTACTATTACTTGCTTAGACCACCTGAGTCAAAAAAAAAAAAAAAAACACTCTATAATTCTGAGGTCCAGAAAAATCCTGGACAAAAATGAATAGATTTTAGTATTGTGAGTTTTCTGTGTGTTTTTCTTGATATCTTCAATTCAACTACAATAAATAATTGTAGTTGACTATATCATAGACATAGATAGCCACGCATGGCGATGTATGCCTGTAATCTCAAGCTACTGAGAAAGTAGAGAAGAGATGATCATGTTTTGAGGGTGGTAGTGGCAGAAACTTAGCAAGACCCTCATCTTGGGAAAAAACAAAGGAAGAGGCAACAATGCTTGATAAGAAATGTACTCATTACCTTGCTCATGTAACTGTAACCCCTCGGTACAGTATTTTCTGAATAAAAAAAACTTATTAAAAAGAAAAAAGAAAAATAACCTCCACCTGGTAGCATATGCCAATAATCCCAGGGAGGCATTGATAGATGGATAACTGACAAAAGGCAGATACCATACAAAACCAGAAATCCTTATCCTCAAAAGATAATTAAAACCAAAAAGGCTGAGTATATGACTCAGGTAGTAGAGGATCATCAAGCAAATTCCAGTACTATCCAAATATAGATTGACTAGATGTATTTATAAGGCATATGTATGTTAGTCTGTTCTGAGTACACCAACAAAATACCTGACATTGGGAAGTTTCTAAACCAAAGAAATTTATTTCTTATGGAACTAGAGGCTAGGATCTCATAGGTCAAGTATATCACAGATTCAGTATCTGCTGAAAGCCTGCTTTCTTCATAGATGGAAATCTCTACCCCATAAGCCCAAATGACAGCATAGCTGAAGGAATAAACCAACTTCCTTGGAAATCTTTCACAAGATTCACTCAGGAGGTGTCTATTCTCACCATCTAATCCATAAATTACCACACTATGTAAAGCTATATCCAAGTAACTTGGAATTCCATATATTTTCTTAAGTGTGCTTATATACATTGCAATTAGTTTTTCCAATATAATGTAATGATTAATTTTCAGTCTTTGAATTAGGAGATAAACCAATAAAGAGTTGAAGTTCTTGAGGAGTTTCAATGATTTTATGAACAGAAATTACAGACACAAATTAATCTAATCATAGTACATTTGACTGAGAATAGGTTAAAGAATTAAAAGGAAGAGTTGCTTACTTGACATATATGAAAAGAATTTGTATCTCCATTGTTTTTTTACATGAATAGAAGACACATGTATTATATGTATAAAACAAATGAGTGAATTTCTTTATCCAATACTCTACAGACCCTTTGATAATTAGAAAATATTGGCTTATTATCTCTAATCATGTTTCAAGGCTTTCTTGACTCAGAAAGAAAGCAAATGATGTAAAGTAGTTTGAGGTAAAAATAAAATTCCACATGTGGGGGGACATAAATTGTATCTCAGATTAAAATACCATTTCTCTCAATATATTCAGAAAGAAATAGGTTGCTGGTCAGGTGATGTTCTAGTGACTACCTGGTTTTTATGCTTTCTGCTTTCTACCTTCCAAACACACACAGATAAGGCTGAGATAAATATGGATTCTTACCTGCAGATACTGATCAAACTTCAGAGTGAGTTTTAAAATATAAAAATTCAGCAACACAATGTGACCACCAATTATTTCTAACACACACACATACACAGAGGACATTTTGTTGGGACCATCAAGACTTGAAAAAAATGAAAAGAAAAAAAATATTAATAGACAATTTTCCATCCAAGGGAAAAACAAAACAAAACCAAGTCTCAATATCAAAAGTGATAAAATAGAAATATGCAGCAATTCACTGATTAATGGGCTGTGTAATGAAAGAGTTTTGACATGACCTTTTTCCATCAATACAATATGAACTATAGTCACTCAGATGTCCCACAGAAATGTTTCCATGCCATAATATCATCAGGAAAATAATGGTATCCTGTATGAGAAATCTAAACCTTTATGCATTTTATGAGAGTTATATGGCAGTTCATAGTAAACTCTATTTAAAATGGGTATTAAAATGTACCATTATGTAAAATTAAAAAATAACATAAGTCTTATATTTGTAAACCTGTATTTATGAGCAGAAGAGAACAAAATATACAGAATGTTATCTTTTGTATAGGACTGTTTTCATTTCTGAGGTAATAGAAATAACAACAAAAAATACAATCACAAACACTTAAATATTAAGAATTTGGGCAATAAAATACTTTTTGTAAAAATAATGAAATGCTAGAGAGAAAAAAAGAATTTTCAAACCCCACCATCAATTATTGGTGTCAATTCTAATGATGTGTCTTTCCTCTCCTCTCTAATATTACATTTAGATACAAGAAACAAGACAAGTCAGAACATATTATTAGGGGTATTTTCTTTTTAATTTTAAACATACGCATTCTTAAATTTATATCAGAAAATGTCAGTCTTTTGAAGTGGATTGTTTTTAAAGACTTAAATATTTCACAAACAAGTACAATTTTTTTCCTAAACACTGGATTTCAAACCTACAATTTAACACATACTAGGAAAGCATTCTAGCACTTAGCTTAGCCAAAGAAAACAAATTTCTATTGCAGAGATAGCATGTAGCTTTTAAGCAAAGGAATGGGTCAAAAATTCCTACAGCACACATTCTGAAGGTATACTATGCATGGAATTCTGTCTTTCAAATTTACATGTGCTGATTTTCAAGTACTTTACAATTTGTCATTGTTTGGAAATAGGCCATGGTCAATAAATTTCGCTAAGTTCAAGTAAAGCCATTAATTAGTGTGGGACTTAGTGAAATGGAACTGGTGAAAAATGTCCACAGGGAAAATGCTGACTAAACTCAAGGAATGCCAAAAATTTCAAGCCAAACACCAAAAGTCCAGGAGAAAGATTCCTGGAATTTTTCCCTAGACTTTTGTGTTAGATATGGTCCTATCAATCCAGGTCACAGATTCCTAGCCTTTAGAATAGTAATAAAACATTTTCTGATACTCTACACACTAAATTTGTGGTATTTTTTTTGGGGGGGGGATCCGGTCGTGGGGCCTGAACTCTGGGCTTGGGCGCTATCCCTCAGCTCTTCAGCTCAAGGCTAGGGCTCTACCACTTGAGCCACAATGCCACTTCTGGCTTTTTCCTTTTTGCTTATGTGGTACTGAGGAATCAAACCCAGGGCCTCATGCATGCAAGGCAAGTGCTCTACACTGAGCCACCTTCCCAGCCCCATTTGTTACAGGGGCCATGGGAAATGATATAGGATGCATCGTTGTGAGGACTGCCTACCTACTTAGGTCTAGGAGCCTCATTTCCTTGTAGGACAAGGAAATTAGTAATTTTAACATTATAAGAATAAATTCAATATTCCACACTTTTAAAATTTGAATGTGAACAATGTAAAAATAGATGAATAATAAAAGGCAAAGTCAGAGCATAAAGCAATATTTCATCAAAAATGATATAATATACAATAACTAGTACATGTCTAGGACAAGCAAAAAAGGTAAAAAACTATGTATATATGACCATATAAGATGATGTTAAGCCAATTGAACCCCAAGACAAGGACACAAGTTTTTTTTTTCTTGCTTGCTATTGTTTTTAAAGTGCTTATAATGCACTATGTGATTCTCTTGTTGTTTTTTTTTTTGTATGCTCTTCCCCCATGGTATAACCCCTGTTTTCACTGTATCTGATTCCAGTGTCCTACATCTTGTATATATATTTTTCTAATTTGGAGAGGGGAAGGGATATAGCAAAATGCTTAAATAAGGATACAGGTTGACCCATTGTAACAATAAGATACACAAGACACTGTGTTGCAAATGAACTTCACAAATTCAAGGTAGGGAGGGAAGGAGGAGTTGGGGAAGTAGGGAGGGAAGGGATGGTAGGGGAAAAACAAAGGAGGAGGTAACAATGCTCCATAGGAAATGTACTCATTACCCTATTCACGTAACTGTAACCCCTCTGTCAGTATTTTTACAATAGTTATATATGGAAAATTATATAATGTATGGATATATTTACAGGGAAATATAGTGAATAAAGGAAATACAATATTTATTAATTTATTTTCTTTTTCATTATAAAGATGCTGTACAGAGGGGTTACAATTGCATGAGTAAGGCAATGAGTACATTACTTGTCGATCATTGTTACCTCATTGTTGTCCCACTATCAATTCCTTCCCCCCTCCTCCCCTCCTTCTGCCCAACCCCCTACCACCTGAAGTTGTAAAGTTCGTTTCTAATATACTGTCTTGTGGGTATCCTTGCTGAAATAGGTCATCTTGTGTCTTTGTTTTAGCGTTTTGTTATTCCCTTTCCCTCCCCAGATTAGACACACACACACACACACACACACACACACGCACACGATTCAGGGTACCAAAATCAAGCACAGTGACAACAGGCTCTATACCATTGGGCAAAGAATATATAAAGGAAATAACAACAACAACAAAAATAAAATCACATGGTATATTTAAAACAATAACAATAAAGACAGACCTCTTGTGTCCATACCTTGGGGTTCATTTCACTTAACATCATCTTATATGGGCATTTGTATACGGCTTTTGAACTTTTCAGCTCATCTGATAAAATTATCCTATTTGTATACTAATTATTGCAAATAAGGAAGCCATGGAACCTAAATTTCTTTCTTTTTAATATGTTTTTATTGTAAAAAATACTGTACAAAGGGGTTACAGTTCCATTAACAAGGTAATGAGTACATCTCCTATCAAGCATTGTTACCTCCTCCTTTGTTTTTCCCCTACCCTCCCTTCCCTCTGAACTCCATAACTACACTGACCCCTCCCCCTCTGCCCCCCTCCCAGAATAAATTGTAAAGTTCTTTTGTCAACACAGTGTCTTTTTTTTGGGGGGGAGGGTCCAGTCATGGGGCCTGAACTCTGGGCCTGGGCGCTGTCCCTCAGCTCTTCAGCTCAAGGCTAGCGCTCTACCACTTGAGCCACAGCGCCACTTCTG
>NW_012267352.1:2854222-2858221 GCF_000151885.1 Dipodomys ordii
TCCCAAACACCTCTCAGTCCTAACTCTCAACATTAACGGACTTAACTCTCCAATTAAGCAAAATAGACTGTCTAGCTGGATTAAAAAGCAAGATCCTTCTTTCCACTGCCTTCAAGAGTCATACCTTGCCCATATGAAAAAAAATATATATACATATTCTGAAAGTGAAAGGCTGGAATAAAATTTACCAAGCAAACAGCCCCCATAAACAGGTGGGAGTTGCAATCCTAATATCAGATAAAATAGGCTTCAAATTAAAATTAGTGAGAAGAGATAAAGAAGCTCGCTACATACTAATGAAAAGATCTCTCCTTCATGAGGCTATTACAATTCTAAATCTCTATTCGCCAAACAACACAGCACCCAAATTTATCCAAGAAACACTACTTTCCCTCAAATCTCACATAGATCCAAAGACATTAATTGTGGGGGACTTTAACACACCACTATCCCCACTAGAGAGATCAACCCAGCAAAAAGCAACAGAAAAACCACAGATCTAAACAACTGCATAGATCAACTAGATTTAACAGGTATCTACTGAATATATCACGCAGCAGCATCAGAATACACGCTTTTCTCAGAATACACAGAACATTTTTCAAAATAGACCACATTTTAGGTCACAAAGCAAACTAGTCCAAATTCAGTAAAATTGGAATTATGCCCTTCATTCTCTGACCACAAGAGAATAAAATTAGAACTCAATGCCAAATGCCATCAAAGAAAGTCCTGTAACAAATGGAGCCTGAACAACACACTGTTGAACCACCAGTGGGTCATGGAAGAGATTAGAAAGGAAATTCAACTAGGTGCCAGTGGCTTATGCCTGTAATCCTAGCTACTCAGGAAGCTGATATCTGAGGATCGTGGTTCAAAGCTAGCCTGGGCAGGAAAGTCCATGAGACTCTTCTCTCTAATTGACCACTAGATAACCAGAAGTGGTGCTGTGGCTCAAGATATAGAGCACTCACATTGAGCTGAAGAGATGAGGGACAGCACCCAGGCCCAGAGTTCAAGCCTCATGACCAACCAAGAAAAAAACAAGAGAGAGAGAGAGAGAGAGAAAGGAAATTCAAATATTTATGATATTCAAACAAAAATAAACCCATTTCTTTGATGAATATTGATGAAAAACTTCTCAACAAAATTTTGGCCAATCAACTTCAACAAATCAAAAAAAATCATATATGACAATCAAACAGGATTCATTTGAATTTCCTTTCAAGGATGCAAAGCTGGTTCAATATATGCAAATCAATATAATTCATCACATCAACAAGAGCAAGGATAAGAACCACATGATTATCTCAATAGATGCAGAAAAAGCATTTGACAAGATTCAACACCCCTTTATTATGAAGGCTCTGGAAAAACTAGAATCCATGGAACATTACTCAATATAATAAAGGCTGTATATGACAAACCTACAGACAGCATTATACTTAATACTGAAAAGCTAAAGCCATTTCCTCTAAACTCAGGAATGAGACTAGGATGCCAATCTTTCCACTTCTCTTCAATTTAATATTAGAATGCCTAGCTACAACAATAAGACAAGATGCAAACATAAATGGATCCTCTGTTCAGATGACATGATCTTGTATTTAAAGAATCTCACAGATTCCACTCCCAAATTACTTGAGCTGATTCAAAACTTTGGCAAAGTAGCAGGGTATAAAATTAGCCCTCAAAAATGTTCACTCATATTAATCACTTTTTACTTCCAGATTACCCACGGCCTTTATTTGGCACATAGACATAGACATAACTCTTATTATAGATAATACTGGCTATTGGCTCTAGTCCACATAATTTTGAAAATTACATTGAAATTATCAGGTTAATTTTTGGTTGGATAAATATACCTATACTGCGTTGATAAAAACTAAAGAGAAGTATCTTGGGAACCTTTCTTTCCTGATATATAAAGAGAAAGTCATAGTAAATTTTTGCAATTCTAGCCATTATGATTTAGGGTGTGAGAAAATATGATCGTGATTATTACTCTAGTAATTGACTACCATTAAAGGTATGGGCATAATGGAACTAAACAATAATGAAACTTTGAGTTCAACGTTCTTATTAGGAAAGTCAAAGATTCTGTTCCCTGGGACTAATCAGTGTTTTCTTTTCTTTTCTTTTGTCAGATATGAGGCATGAACTCAAGGCTTGGTCCTGTCCCTGTGCCTCGGCGAGCACTCTATTACTTGAGCCATGGAACCACTTTGGGTTTTTGAGTGGTTAGTTGGATATAAGGGTCTCACAGGCTAGCTTCCAACCAGGATCTTCAGATCTCAGCTTCTTGATTAGAAAGGATTACAGGTGTGAGCCACTGGTACCCATCTAATCATTGTATTTAAAATTAATCCTTTCTTTCCCCATTTTAAAAAAAATCGGTATTGGGCTTGAACTCAGAGCAAAGATGATGTCCTTGTTCTTTTGTAATCAAGGATAGTGCTCTACCATTTAAGCCACAGCTTACTTCCAGCTTTTCATTGGTTGATTTGCATAAGAGTATCATAGACTTTCCTGTCAGGATAACTTTGAACTGCCTCAGATCTCAGCCTGCTGCATTGCTAGAATTACAGCCTTGAGGCATAGAAATATGGACTCTGGCAAACTTCTTGGATAGACTGGTATTGAACTATTATCTTCTGGATCTTTACTTCTTGAGTAATTAGGATTACTGGGGTTATGAACCCCTGGGACAGAGACTGATTTATTATGTATGTATGAAATTTAAATTTTCTTTTATTTTTTTCCTTATGATGGTTATATTTGTTTTTGTGTAAAAATAATTATCAAATATAATGTTACCTAGATTTCTTCTTATGTCATTTTGAGAAAATTTTTTAATTAAAAAGGAAAGAAAACTAAAGAAACCATTATTTTTTCAGAAAAAAAGATACAGAAATGAATTGTTAATTCATAGGCTGTATTATGAAGGGAACTGAGTCCAAACAATTACATATAGTGTATATCACTCTTCTTGAAAATTGAGAAACAGAATATTATGTGTATCTACTGTGTACCATATGCCAACACATTTTCCTGGATTTCAAAAGTAAGTTAAATCTAATGAGAAAAGCACATGTAGTAAATGACAAAGGTGAGCTAAAACATTTGGCAGTCTTTAAACAACATATCACAGATTGTGCATACATCTGCCTTTGTAACAATGAAAGGAAATCAGGCTGAAAAACATTCGATTTTAAAACTTTACCACACTGTATGCAAATATTTTGTGCAAATCAAATAGGTCCTTACTGCTCTAGTGACAACTGTTTCTTAAAAATCTGATTCTCTCTTGTAATCTGTCAGCCTTAAGATCTCATTTTCTTTACATTTATGCATGATTCTCACAGGGAGACCCATTGTATTTTTTTCTCTCAATGCATAAAAAACAAATGGTAGACAAAGTTGTGTCTTTTAGGTTTTTAGAATGTGTGCCTTAATGGAAGCGTTTTATGGATAAATTTTATATTGATGTAAGCATTACACATTTTCTATTGTTCATAAGTACATATCTAGCTTTTTATTCAAACTAAAAATAATTCATTTAATCCTTCATTATCCATGATATTTAAGCACCTCTAGGAAAGGATGATGGTGAAATAAAGCAGCCTTTTAGTGAAGAAATGAACAATAAATATTCTTTCTAAGGAATATTTTCAATATTTTAGTTATTGCTATTCCCAATATCACATTCTTGTTTAGTTAACCATTTTCCAATATAGTCTTCATGTAAGCTATCAGTGCATTGGCTCACATTGAGATTTCCTAGGGCTCTATGTTGTATACATGCAAATGTATGCATCTACAGGAGATAATTTTATGTCATTTACAATAATGTAAATATTTACAAATAGTCAGTTAAGTAACAAAAGAAACTTCCATAGCTATTATAAATAAACTTGCCTCTGAGTACTGCCTTTGCTGTGTCCCAGAGGAACTGGTAATTTGTGTGTTCATTTTTGTTGAATAGCATGAACATTT
>NW_012267352.1:2858271-2904126 GCF_000151885.1 Dipodomys ordii
TATATATATATCACATTTTCTTGATCCGCTCATCTACTGAGGGGCATTTTGGTTGGTTCCATATCTTAGCTTCAATAAACATAGTTGTGCTCATAGCTTTAGTATGGCCTTGTTTGTTTTCATTCAGGTAAATGCCCAAAAGTGGGATTGCCGGGTCATTGGCAAGCTCTATATGTAGTCTTTTAAGGAACCTCCATACTAAAGGAAATACAATATTTATTATTTGCAATCAACTTAACTTATTAACTAACAAGCTTATTTTTAGCCTTCAATGTGTAATGAAAAAAGAGAATAAAATAAAAATACAACTAAATGAAATTTTATTTTATTACAAATCTAGCCACATACCTGAACTCAAAATGAAGGGTTATTTTAAATGTATAATTATTTTAAAATTATGTTTCTCAATATATGCTAAAAAGTATATTGAGGACTTTAATTTATTTTTGAATTATATGCAAGTTTTTTTTAATTCTTTACTGATATGACATGTGATACTTTTTAGAAAAATAAGTCAACCACTGCATGAAAATATTAGAAAAGATCTACCAAAGGTCTACAGACAATGCACCTTATAAAACAAGACTAATGTGCTGCCCCATGTACTGGTGTGTGTTACAATTTTAAAAGTAGGTGATGTCTTTAATTTGTTCTTGCATTGAAAATGCTAAAGGCCCACTTAGGGATTTAAATCCATGTGTCAATTATTGCCATCACTTTAGAACATAGTTATGAAAATCATTTATACATTTTATTACTGATCATTAATATTAATAGAATATATTGCTACACAAATCATAACTTTTGTTTTAATATAAGAAGTTTTCCCTAGGGCATAATAGTATTTTGAAAAAGAATAAAAAGTATATTACTCACACTTATTGGATTAAATCATCTTGGCTTCAGAAATGTTAAATTTGCAAAAAAATTAATGTACATATTAGAGTTAATTATGTACATATTAGAGTTAGTTAATTTCTGCAAAAGAAAACTGTGATGGGTCATCCTGTGTCCTTGTTTCAGTGTTTTGTTATTCCCCTTCTCCTCTCCAAATTATATATATATATATATATAATATATATATATATAAGTATATATTATATATATGTATATGTATATTATATATAATATATATATATATATGTATACATGATTCAGGGTACCAAAATCAAGTACAGTGACAACAGGGCATACACCATAGTGGGAAGAACATACAAAGGAAACAAAAAAATCACCTAGTACATTAAAAACAACAACAACAAAGACCGACCTCTTGTGTCCATATCTTGGGGTTCATTTCACTTAGCATCTACAAGACAGTATGTTGGAAAGGAACTTTACAATTTCAGGGTGGAGAGGAATGGGGGAGGTGTGGGAAGGAAGCAACAGAGGAAGAGCAACAAGGGAGGGAGTAACAATTATCAACGAGGAATGTACTCATGTAACTGTAACCCTCTGTACAACATCTTAACAATAAAATAAAAATAAAGAAATGAAAACTGTAAGCTTTTGTCATAGAGTTTTTTTGTATTGCAGATTTATTTTAAAAAATGCAGTAAATGGGGGGAGGGAGGAGTTGGGGGTGGGGAGGGAAGGGATGGTAGAGAAAAACAAAGGAGGGATAACAATGCTTGATAAGAAATGCACTCATTACCTTGCTCATGTAACTGTAACCCCTCTGTACAGTATCTTTAAATAAAAATATACATTAAAAAATAAAGAATAACTTGAAAAAAGTTCTCCAAAACAATTTGTTAAATTTCCCGGATCTCTTTACCAACATGTAGATTGGGCTTACTTATTATTTTTTTCCAGTCCCAGCTCCAGTCTGAAGAAATGACACAATACGGAAACGCAAGGAAAGCAGACCCAATTGATTTAAAGGAATGACTGAGGTACTATTTTCTTTTCTTATTCTGTGGCTTCAGATTGAAGCCATGGCCTTGATCATGCCTTGGAAACACTCTAGCACTGAATTAGATGCTCACTGTATTCATTTTCATAAGGAAATTGAGTAATGGCCCATGTACTTTCTTGACTATTCTGAATCATGTTCATTATAGAAGATGCCATATCTATAATTCCACTTTATGTCTCCCAGGCTTTGACATCTTGTCATGACAGATGCAAGGAACCCAAAGCCACACCAAAATGCTCAGATTTAAGTCAATAGTACTGTAAGTTCTGTTCTGATCTCTTTATAAATTTCTAATCACATATTTTTGCATCATTTGGGGAAGAGGAGATTAAAAACATTACTTCTTCAAATACAGTGAAAACGGGTTGGGGGAGGTGTAGTTGAGGAGGTGGGAGGGACAGGATGGTAGGGGGAAAACAAAGGAAGAGGCAACAATGCTGGATGAGAAATGTACTCATTATCTTGCTCAAGTAAATGTAACCCCTCTGTACAGTATTTTCACAATAAAAATTTTAATTAAAAATATTACTTCTGGGTGTTGTGGAACTTGCCTGTATCCTAGCACCCATGGTGCTGATGTAGTAAGATTGTTAAGCTAAAATCAGCCTGAGTTGCATATCGTAACAGTGTCTCAAATAAAAAATATATATATGTGTGTGTGTGTGTGTATACAATTGACTATTATCTACCTAGATCACTCACTCACACACACACACACACACACACACACACACACACACACACTTCTCCTTTTCTAACCAGTAATCATGTATTCTAGGTTTGCCTTTTCTGAAGTATCTTATATTTGGAAACATACAATATATACAATTTTCAAATTATGTTCTATCATAAGGATGACCCATTTAAGAAGTTTCATGGAATCATATAACATGCATTTTTTACTATGGACAGTTTTTCATTATATGCCTATTGTATCTCACTTTAATTATCCATTACATTCCTGAAGAACATCTTGGTTGCTTTCAAGTTTCCTTGACTATGAAAATTATGCATAAAGCGGCCTTAAGCATCTAAGTGTGGGTTGGTGATGGTAATACACTTTTCAGCATCTTTGGGAAAATGCCATAGTGTGTAATTGCTGCATCGTGTACATTTATTCTTACAAAAGCTTCCAAATTGTTTTCCAAAGTGGATATGGCAATTTGCTTCCCATAAGCAAATAATGAATGTTTCTTCTGCTAAAAATGCTCACCAGCTTTGGAAGTTGTCAAGGTTTGCATGTTAGCCATTCTAAGAAGTACATTGTGGTGTTGGTGTCTCATTTTTGTGTTAACATGTATTTCTGATGACATTAAACATGTAGAATGTTATTCTATACATATTCACTATGTGTGTATCTTCTTTACTGAGGAATATTTGTTAATAAAGAACTATAATTGAATTTACTTAGTTTAATCCCAAAAGCCATTTGTTATGGTTTATTAGTTTATAGAATTTCTAGAATACATAAACCACTGGTGTTGCTGAACTGCCAGTGTGTGTGATCTCACTTCAACCCATGAAAATCAAAACTACGACTCTGTATCCAAGACAGCTGATTCTTCTGGACTGGACTACCACAATCAAATCTCCCACTACTGCATGAAAGTAATATATTGCAAAAAATGGGTTTTCAACTTTTCTGCTGAGCTGGAAGTTTTACTAGATATCTATGAATAATAATGTTGAGATCATATGCCTGCCTGATAATCTGGATGCAAAGGGAACACAAGAGTCAATGCCACGTTTTACCTTGAGTTATAAGGACACACTACAGCAACACTTTCACAGATAGCAATAAATATCTTATGTTATTTTTAGATAATACAATTTAATGACCCATATTTCCCCCAATTGATAATGCAGCTTCAACACCACTAAACACACACCAACTGAGTGAGTCTATGTGTTCAATAAAGTAATTCATTTTTATGTAAGGATTTGTGATTTGTACTTTCATTTACTTGTGTTCAGCTGCTGTCTTTGTGTTCAGCTGCTGTCTAAAAATATGCTATGTAAATTTTTAGAAATAAATAATTCATAAATGTAAATTTGTATGCTATTTGTATATCGTGATGAAACTTTACTCCATCCAGTTCTTTTCTACCAAAGGCATGACACATTCCTTTACATAGTGCATCAGTATTTTATCCACCATCCATCCATTGGTCACTTAATTGATTTCTCAGTTCTCTTTTGCCTAATAATAGCCCCACAGTGCAACAGAAGTGATGTAAAGGAAGCTCCTGAGTATGAAACCCTGGGAAAAAGAATATCTCTGGCACTAGATGGCCATACTTCAGGAAAAGCAGGAAAACATCTTGGTGTTTTATATGGGTTGTCTATGGCCATTGACTGGAGCCATTGACTATAAGTCTTAGAACTTGTCTCCTGCAGGAAATGAGGATTACTGCATGTCCCAGAACTGGACATTGTAGAACATTCTTTAGCAAGCTGGCTGATTTTGGAGGATCTAAAGATAACACGTGTCATTATTTTGTTAAGTTTAAACAAATATTAGCAATTCCACTACAATAAATGTGATTTTAAAAGAAACAAAATACTATTATTTTAACATCTTTACTATTATTTTATAATCCTAAATATTATTCCCAGAATGTCATGTCATTTTGTTACATTTATAAAAACCTATTAGTCCTTGTTTTTCATAGTCAATGAATATACTTAAGTAGCTACAGAAGTGGCTTCTATGTTCAATACCCATTTAACACTTCATTTTAGCTTCATCAATTTTTATTGATTTTTATAAAGGTGACCTATTATGAAATATTTCTAATAAATCAAATTGTACAAGACAGCCTTAGGATCAGGACTGGAAATTTAATATTTTGGTATTTAGGCTTGAGACATTTATTAAAGGCCTCTGGAAATAAAATATTTGAGACTCATTGTATCCTTTGCATAGGGTTAGATTTATAGGACATCATGGAGAATTTTTCTTCATCTTTCATCACTCAGACTTGTCACTGGATTCTGATATTTGTCATTCAGTAGAATTAAGAGACTCTCTGACACATCAAATAACTTTTTCCAAGAGAATACAGTTGATAATATACTATAGAAATGAATAATCATTTATTAATGATTTTAAATGAATGTTTTTAAATCTTAACTTATTTAAATGTGAGGAATTTAGATAAAAGAGTAATAAAATAACTCTCATTTTCTAAACAAGCACTGCTAAGTCATGGATTTTTTTTTTTTGGAGGGTCCGGTCGTGGGGCCTGAACTCTGGGTCTGAGCGCTGTCCCTCAGCTCTTCAGCTCAAGGATAGCACTCTACCACTTGAGCCACAGCACCACTTCTGGATTTTTTCTTTTTTGCTTATGTGGTGCTGAGGAATGGAACCCAAGGTCTCATGCATGCAAGACAAGCGCTCTACCACTGAGCCACCTTCCCAGCCCTCATGGATGTTTTTAAATAGATTAAAGTACCCAATTATTGATACTCATACTTTCAATATACCTAAACATTCAAGCCATACTAATGGCAACTATGTGAACAATTAAGCCAAGTCATGATAATTAATCACAGTCAATATGTTGCAATAAACTGTCTGGAAAAGGCCATCATTGGTTTTCTGGGGGTTCAGATAGCCAATGAAAAGGAATATTTTGTCATCTGTTGACAATTAATATAAAAGATCCTATTTAACTTCCTAGTATTTTCATGGGTTCATACCAACCTTCTGTTCACTTGTCATATTTAATAGTGATATAGAAATTTAAAAAAACATATTTTGCCTCATTCAACATACCACAAGTTCATGGTGTGTATTAGCAACTTAATAAAATTTTAGTCAAATTTCTGCCAACTCAATGCTTATATGTGATATTTCAGTTAATTTCTCTTTAAATGTACAACAAAGTTTATAGATGTGACCATATTTTTCTGTATTTGTCAAGTTCCTTTGGTGAACCCGGATACACTCATAAAAATATAGAAAGTTTATTTTTTCTAGGTATATAAAAATACTTAACTAGTGAAAGAGGATATCTTCTGAAACAGTTTTATTAATTAAAGCTATAAATCACAAGGGCATCTGACAATAAATGTCATATTTTTAATAAGGAAATACTGTAGTATGAAGAAAATAACCCAACAAGCTGGACTACTGACCATATCTTTTGTATATTAATTTCTTCATTAATGATCTTCTAAATACAGTAATTTCAGAAACAAAGTGTACAAGTCTGACCATTAATGATTAAAATTTTGCATCTCTGTTTGTTTCTGGAGATAAGATTCATTTTATTTTCCTAGTATACTGCTTCATTTGAATGCATTGTACTCTGTCTGTCTTGTCACTTGAAGTAGTCATTTTCTTATTTCCGTTGTTTCTGGAAATCATTTTTCATAAGAACTCAGAGTATATGTTTCATAGACATATTCATGGTAAAGCTTAACAAGCCTGTCAGTTAGCTAAGAGCCAGTGATTCTGTTGATTTGAAACTAGCAAGAAGTTCCAGAGTGGTGAAAGCAGTCATCAGCTGTCTTACTTGATTGTCATTTTATTTCTCTCTGTCACTGAGTTAAGAACCTTCTTGCAGAATTCTTTACCCTATTACTCAATTCCTTATTTCCTAGCCTCTCTTTCTATTGCCTGAATAGCAGAGAGCCTGGTGTTGGAAATGAAGCATTGTTCGTAAATATTCTGCTGAACCGTGGCAGGCAGGGTGTTTTGAAGGAGCGTGTGTTCTAATAAATCACGGCATCTACCAATGACAGTTTCAAATGAACACGTTTATTGGGCCAGACAAGTACATCACTAAGAGTGTTATTTACCTCAGGTGCTGACACATAGTGCCAGATGTTGGATTTAAACTCTGACTCAGTGATTGGGGCTGAAAACTGCATTGGCATTTTAAAAAGCATCTGTTATAGACACTGATGTGAGTAAGACATGAACCACAAAGCTTAATGTAAACTATACCAAAGGAGAGTTTAAAGTGATTATCTTAGCAAATTCAGAAAGCATGAAGGCTAAAAGGTAAACTCAAAAAATAAAACATGTTCCCATTGAAGGAAATTTTTGGAATCTCTTTTCCAAGCAATTTTTTACATAGATATAGGTAATATATGTGAATAACTTCCAATTATATTGTTTTGTAACATTTTACACATCTTTCATTTTCACACCTACAAATATGTATTCCGGACCCAACAAAATAAATATACAAATCAGTACACCATTCAAGAATTCTACACTGCTGCTCAGGATACTTTGCAAAATGGTAAAATACAAATTATCCAAAATTGTATGTGTAGTTCTACATATATTAAGACCTAATATCTGATACTATTTTTCCATCATTTGCTAGAAATATATTTAGTATTAAGAGTATTACGCTAGTGTTTGAGAAACCATGCAATATTAAATGATAACTTGGCTTGGCAAGTTTTCTTAATTTTTAATATAATGTTTTATTTTGTTTTATTTGATTTTATTTGATAGCTGTTATTGTTATTAGTAGTAATATAATGCAATTTTCCATTTTGACATAATATATCTTCAGGGTAGTATAACAAAAGTTCTTAACAATTGATTAGCTTCATTTATTCATTTTGGCTATCTACTTGTGCTCTAAGAGCATCCATTCTTGCCAGTGGCATATTACTATAGTAAAATACCTAGCAAGTTACTCAGCAAGTACAGAAGTTAATGTTGATTTATGAATTTTGAAATTCAACTAAACATTAGGCAATATATCCTTTTGGAAGTATGTAAGTGCAAACACTCATATCTTAACCCAGGAAACAGTGAGAGACCAGTTCTAAAGTTTTGGCAACAGTACACCAAAGACCTAAAAACCATTCATGAGGCTCCTATTTTTTAACGTCCACAGAAGTTACCAAAAACGTTTTCTGGGATACCAACCTTTTATATATCTTTTTAATTAATTTACTTTATTGTTACTAAAAAGGTGATGTACACAGGGATTACAATTACTTGAGTCAGGTAATGGGCACATTTCCTTCTGTTCCCTCATTCTCTCCCAGCCCCTCCCTCCTGTCCCCTCCCAGGAGTTATGTAGTTTACTTTCATAAGTGTGCATGCTCTTTCTTTGAACCTAAACATGTGAATAACTCAACCTTCTGACTCAACCTTGCTCATTCCATTTATAAAAAATAAATAAATAAACACACTATATATCTTGATTGAGAGACCCCACAAATTACTTTCATATTTTCATTAAAAGTTACACCTTGCACCTTTATTTCAAGAATAGAGTTTTGAACATCTATAATTCATTTTTTGGTTTAATTTTATTTATTTGTACTTTTGACTTTAATCAATTCATATGTGTTCAGCAACCATTCCATAGTTATTTGTAGGAGCATATAATATAGAAAACGTATGTTCTGACTCAGAAGATATTTAATTTTTTTCTTACTTTTGTATTAAAAACCTGTGTTTTTGATAGGCTGGAAAGACTTTTCCAAGCAGTTGTTTAAATATCTCTAGCTTTTCTCACCCCTAATTCTCTAATCTTTGCCTAACACTACACTTACTTGACTCAAGCCATAAAAGAAGGATGCCATGGGCTTTCCTGGACTACGACTTGAAATGCATTGGAAGGCTTGAGATGGGGACACATCTGACTGAGAGAAGCTGTTCATATGCTCTGCTCTCTTTCTTTTTTATTAATAAACTTTTTATTATGAAAATACTGTACAGAGGGATTACAATTACATGAGCAAGGTAATGAGTACATTTCCTATCAAGCATTGGTGCAATTACATGAGCAAGGTAAGGAGTACATTTCCTATCAAGCATTGTTGCCTCTTTTGTTTCCCCTTACCATTCCTGCCCTCCCATTCCCCCTCCCCTCTTGCTCCCCCTGTTGTCTTTCTACAAAGGAGAAACAGGTTGGGGTAGACACATTGTCTTCCACTACAGCCTACTATTTTGGTAATTAAAGGTCCTTTACAAAACAGCAGCAGCAACTACAAAAGGCTGAGGCCCTGAAAACTTTCTACTGACTATAGCAATGGTTCTGTCTCACTACTCCTGTTGAACTCAAATTGACTAAGTAATGCATGCTAAATCTGTGGTCTCAGTTTTGCAGTTACTGAATCCTGCCCCATGTCTAATGCAGTTTTAATTCCTTACATCTGCCATGACTGTGGACCCTAAGAAACTCTCGAGAAAACACTGTCTCTGATCTTCCCCAACTGAATTTGTCAACCCTTCAGGCTGTTTGCTCCCTGTAGAACCAACATGGTCTATCATGTTGAAGTCTTAAGAAAAAAACCAAAACCGAAAAACTAATGGTTTCTTTTCACTCATTGATGATGTTTTGTGATTGTTTTCATCTCAATTTGAATGCACATGTTTGGAATCAAAATGATTCTTTTGGGACTCAGAGAGATAAAGACATTTTTTTAGTTTAAATTTGTGACTCTTCCCTTGATTATTAGCAGCATCCAATGTCATTATCTTCTAAATCATTTCTATGTGACCATAGTGGGCTAAAATTTTTTCATACACTTTATCTCTTGGTCTCTTAATGGAGGTTAACTTAGGCTATATATGATATTAATTTAAAGTGGGCAGAGGTCCTCTATTATTTTGATCTTTATCACACAATAAGTTTAAATAATCCTTTCTGAGTTCTCTTTAAGGATTATTTCTAATAGTTATTAAAATGACTTATTTCACTTGTAAAATCTAGGGATGTATTTTATTTATTTCTTCTGGCAGAAAACTAATCATTTCCTTCATCAGCGATCTTTCCCACAGTATGTTTTGTCGAAAAGCTGCAGATTATAAAATAACACAATCAGCTAGTACAATAATGTACTTCTGCAATTCCTAAACCACAAGGTTTAAGTAGGACAGTCAAGAATTCGTTTTGTTGAAAAACAAACTTTATTTACAACTTTGGCTGGCTGAAGGGGGGCGGTGTTTAAGGAGGGAGGGGGGGAGGGGGGGAGATGGGAAGGGATGGGAAGGGGAAACAAAGAAGGAGGCAACAATGCTTGATAAGAAATGTACTCATTATCTTGCCCATGTAATTGTAACCCGTCTGTACGGTATTTTCACAATTAAAAAAAACAAAAAACAGAATTCAAAGCCAAGCCAGGCACCGGTAGCTCACGCCTGTAATTCTAGCTACACAGGAGGCTGAGATCTGAGGATCACAGTTCAAAGCCAGCCTGAGCAAGAAAGTCTGTGACACTCTTATGTCCAATAAACCACAAGAAAACCGGAAATGGCGCTGTAGCTCAAGTGGTAGAGCACTAGCCTTGAGCTGAAGGGCTGAGGGTCAACACCCAAGCCCAGAGTTCTAGCCGACCATGACCGACAAAAAAATAAAAAAGAAGAAAGAATTCCAAGCCAAACAATTCTGGTCTATGTTGTGAAATCTTGTGGAGAGAGAGGGTGAGGAGAGGGCAAAGGAGAGCCAGGGGGAGATGATGAGAGGGAGAGGAAAGGGAGAAGGAGAGGGAGAGGAAGAGGGAGAGAGAAACTTTTTTATTGTCAAGGCGATGTACAGAGGGGTTAACAGTTACATGAGTAAGGTAATAAGTACACGTCTTGTCAATCTTGTTAGCCCTTCCTTCATTTTTCTCCTGCTTTCCCTCCCCTCAAACCCCCACCCAATTGTACAGATCGTTTCCAACATATTGTCTGTGAATGTCACTGTTGCATTGGTTCCCCTTGTCCTTTGTCTCACCATTCTGTTGTTCCCCTTCCCTTCCCTAATTCAAATAAAAGTATATACAACACCAAAATCAAATACAGTGTTCTTCCCCCTATGGGGAAGAACATGCAAAAGAAACAAGAAATCACATAATATATTAAAAAACAACAACAACAACAAGAAAGAAAAAGCTCTGGTGTCCTTGTCTTGGAGTTCATTTTGCTTAGCGTCCTCTTAAATGGTGAGATGTACATGTCATATGTACATATATACATATTAGCTATTCTGCTCATCTGCTAAGATTATCCTAGACATATAATACTTGTTGTAAATAAGGGAATCCATGTGACCTATGTTTCCCAAGGCCATACTCAAGCTACCAGCACAACTATGTTTATCACAGCATTATTCACCATAGCAAAGTTATAGAACCAACCCAGATGCCCCTCCATGCCTCTCAATAGATGAATGGATCAAGAAAATGTAGTGTATATATATATAATTTAATTCTATGCTTCCATCAGAAAGAATGACATAGCTCCTTTTGTTAAGACATGGAGAGACTTTTTCAACTGGGAGATATATTTTATTTTAAATCATGAGAAACCTAATTATACTTTGTTAAACCTCTTCCAATAGAGTGAAAGCATCCAACCTAAGCTATCTCTGCCCTAATGTTTGACAGTACTCTGTGGTTTAGGAAATATTTACAAAATGATTACATTTCTGGATAAATTTCCATACTAGGTATACAACTCTTCAGCTGAAAGAGTAAATCATAAACCACTTCAGTGGCCTACATGCCCAAGTTCATATGCATTAAACTAGAAAGAAATTTAAAAATATGGCAGAATTTTTAATTAGTACATAATTTAAAGATATAGAACATTGTCCAGCTTTACAGCACTGTAACAAAATAACCTAAAATAAGCAAGTTAAAGGAAGAAAGACTATTGGGACTGGGGGGGAGGGAGGAGCCTGGGAAGGGATGTGAAGGATAAACAAAGGAGGAGGTTGCAATGCTTAGTAAGAAATGTATGCATTATCCTGCCCATGTAATTGTAACCCCTCTGTACCGTATGTTCACAAATAAAATAAAATAAATTTTTTTAAAAAAAGGAAGAAAGACTGAGCTTATAGATTCAGAGATCTCTGTTTACAGTCACTTGGCTCAGCAGAATATCAGGACCAGCAGCATGTAATCAAGCAAACTTGCTGAGTTTTTATGGCTAGGAAGCAGAAAGGATAAAGAAAGGGGCGGAGCCTACAGACATACCCTTGATGACCTACTCCCTCTAAGTTGGTTCCACCTGCTAAAATTTCCATCACCACAGAATAATGCTGTCTACTGAGGAACCAAGCTTTTTAACACATGAGCCCTTGGGAGACACAGCAGACTCAAATCATAACATCGGCCTAATGTTCCCAAATAGAGAAAGAATATACCAGAACGGCCACATATGACAAAGATATTGACAGCGCATACCAACTTGAATTTAAATTAACAGTTAACTATTTCTAATCATGTACAATTGATCTCTAGCCATATTTGGAAAAGAAAATTAGTAATAAATGAAAAGTAGAAAAGGTATACAGGATTTAACTGTAGGGAAATGTGTAGTGATTTCTTTTTTGTTATTGTCTGTTAGATCAACAATTTTCTTCTAAATGTTGTAAATTAAAGCACAAAGTTGTTATCATTCGAGTAAGACATGGTGCTAATTGTACTCTATTAACTCCTGTTTAAAACTTTTAGGTGATTTGTTTTCATCTAGTGAGAAACCCACATGGCAGTTGCATTTAGTAATGCAGAAAGTGGGTAAGCAAGTCCAGACTGCTCAGAACACTAGACTTGCGAGAGCATTACTTGCTAGAGCATTACCACTTGCATTCAGTAGATTTCAAATGTAAAAATACATAAAGGGTGAGGCTGCACAGTTCAGAGGAAGCTCAAGTAGTCAGATTTGACAATAAAAGCCAAGTGTTGCAAATAACATTTAAATGGTATAGCACAGGATGGGGCAATACAAAAGACTTTTAAGGAATGGAAAGTATTTCAGGAAGCTTTCAATTTCATGTTGTTTTCATATTACAAAGTCAAGAAGATCTTTTCAATTAGCTGTCTGAAATTCAACAGGCAGGCATAGAAGACCTGTGCACTGACAGGCCAACCACTCAGATTCCTTATTGTTTTGATGCTTGTAGTAGGAAACTTGAACATGATGACACACTAGAGAAAGTACCACTCATAAACTTGTATGATCTGAGAGAGGCTAATAGATGATATAAAGCACAATTTGAAATGAAAAATATAACAGATTCTAAATCAGACACAGGACACACATTGGTAGTAGCAAACAACATTGTACTGTAAAGAATCCATGATATTATTTTTAGTTTTTGTATATTTTTCATTGATCTTTTGGTTCCCCTGCTCAGAATTATTTGAAGTTTTCTTTTAGTTACAGGATAAAAAGAATGTGTGTAGATGTTTTAAGCAAATAGAATGTCAATTGTGCTTGTTGCTATAGCATTGTGGTCTGATGTACAAAGGCTGATTACTTAATATCTTTATGTAATAGAAGTTCTCTTCTTTTGGCTACTGTGAAATATTTCCTTCTAATTTTCCCTAGGTTACCTGGGTGCAATGCTAATCAAATTACCATGCTATGCTCCTTTATTTAAAGAAAATGAATTACAAGCTCATCACACACACACACACACACACACACACACCCCAAAACTGTAATTTTCTCCTTACAGAAGTATACATGAAATCTTAATCAGCATATTACATATAAGGCAGTGAAATACTGAGCTATGTTTAACTAATACATTGTAAATCCATGAAGTTTCTTCAACATTTTTAATGATTATGGCAAGAATTTTGCTAATCAATTGATATGGATTAAAACCTCAATTAAGAAAGAAAATTATAAAGGTATAGAAAGACAGCAATAAAAATAACCATAACCATTCTTTCTTGATGTGCAAAGCAAGTTCTCATTACATATTGATAGCATTCTGGATTCTGCTGACATTATTACTTATGATAGTAACAAATTCAAAAATCAACATTTTGTTTCGTTTAGAGTAATATGCATGAATAGGAATTGCAATAGATTTATTTTCTTCTCCCAGTGGCTTCATCTCAAGATAATTCAGCATCATGTAAATGTAATAGTGATATGCCTCTCCCTAAAACACATTTGGCCTCTTTATCTCTATAATTGATTCCTTTAAATGCTTTAAGTATTCACTGGATGACAAGATGATTAAGGGTAAGGTGATATTAAGTGCTTCTTGGCAATGCTTCCGCTACTTTCTCTGACCTTCAAATTACATATAACATTTGTCTTTGGCAAAGTTATACTATTGCTCAATGTTGTGGACAGCAAAATTTGTCTGGGATTGTTAATATGATCAACAATGACATAAAAAGTTAACTGAGTTTCTATTTTTTTTTATAACCTTAGGAGAAGTTTTAAAACCATGTCAAAGCCTTAGGATAGCTCATGCTAGAAAATTTGTGCCACAGCATAAATGATGTAACAAGTAATGTAAACATTCCTTGAAAGGACTATATGAATTTTGAAATGTTTTATTGTGCTTTATATACACTGTGTAGTAGAACATTAATAAATTAAAAAGAGAAGAAATAGAAAAAAGGGTTTGGGAAGCTTTAGTCAGTATGTGTCATATGTAAAGTTCATCCGGAATAATTTGGACATTTTCTATTCATAGGCCTTGTACAATTCTAACAACATTTTAGCCAAGATATAACTGGCAAAGTCCCACGTTACAGACATTGTCAAAATGACCACTGTTCCCAGAAAATCAGCCGGAGTAGCTCTCTGGCAGGAGGGACCTTCAGAAAGTAGTAGGCAGGGAAAAAATTGACTAAAACATATCCAGCTATAAAATCAATGTATACAGGTGAGATCTGTGGAAATACATTAATACATATCCACATCTCTATATTTAACAAAATAATGAAAACAAGATAATTTTGAGTTAAAATACACCACAGAGTAGTACTTGCATTAAAATAAATGATTGACTAAAATTACAGAAGAATGTAAGTTCTAGAAATTCATGTAAATGAGGGAAATTTCATTAACAAAGTTAACCAACTTTTTAAATTATTTTATAATCTTTTTTATTTCTCTTTGCTAATTTTGGACTAGTATGTAAAGTGACTTTTCCTGGTGTTTGGAATTTATGATTCTAGAATTCTCACAACATAATATTAACATACTATCAAATAAATTATAAATAGATATCTAATTGTAGAAAATTATAAATAAAATATGGAAAAATAATCTAAAGAGCCTCAAAAATTGACCTTTAAATTGTATTTCCTTAAATAAACATGCTTTCAGAAACTGTTATTACAAAACTATCAACTATGCTTTAAATATATGCTACTAATATACATAATTTTATTGCATTTATGAAAATTAACAGGATTAAAAGCTTCCATTAGAATATAGGAAGTGAATAAAATAATGTAAAATTTTGAAATAGCATATCCAACCAAACTATTGAAACTCAGAATTTTTGTTAACCGGTTTTTCTTACATTTTCTTTTACTTGTTTTGGCAATGTGTTTATTCTTCATGATAGCTAAAATTCCTTATCACAATGTTCATTTATTTTAATGTTATAGTTTTACACATAGCAGGTATGTAGATAGTTTTTTTGACATAACAAGTATAAAAATTAAAAGAAAATTAAGTCAGCTCAAATATGTCTCTACATTATTTGCCTGTATATGTTATTAACAATATCTGTACTCCTTTACTAACATGAATATTTTTGCATATATTTTGTAATGCATGCTAATTATTCATTTAAAATAGTTTATGCCAAATTTAAATAACAATAACAGTACATAGTTACTTCATTCCTACAAGAATTAATTGGACTCTTCCAAAGCTTCAATATCTCCTGGTTTTGTGAAAACATTTTCAGATTAGTCATAGTCTGAATGAGCTAATTAGCACAGGAAACATTCATGTGATGGTTGCTTCCTGTATCAATCACATAGAGGGTTTTGCTCCTATATCTTAATATACATTACCACTAAAACTATCATTATCAACACAATTCTACCAAAATACCTAAACTAATTTTCTTGGAAACAATTGTGTATTCCATTTTATTTATTAATTTTGTAACCATTGTGAGAAAATATATGCTCTTGTTAAAAAATAATTAAGGATTAACACATAGAATATAGTTCTATGAACAATTAGTGTGAAGAATTTTTATGTTGTTTTCCTGTTTGTGGAACTGAGAAAATGTTATATATATATATATATATATATATATATATAATGTTATATACAATGTTAGATAAGTATCATTTTATTTTATGTCACGAATCTATAATACTTATCCAAAAAAAAGTTTACAAAAAGAAACAATTTAAATTAGTATAAGCATTATCTTCCTGTTGGACATTGTGTTTCCTTCCAAATTTCGTAGAATCAATTTGTTACTACAGAATCTATCTTTATATATAAGTTTGTATTTATACTTTTGTTGGTCTTAGGGCTTGAATTAAAGACCTGGGAGCTATCCCTGGGCTATTTGTTCAAGACTAGCACTCTACTACTTGTGGCACAGCTCCTCTACAGGTTTTCTAGTGGTTAACTGGAGTCTCATGGACTTTTCTACCTGCTCTGGCTTCCAAGTTAGTAGCTAGGCCTCCTGAGTAGCTAGGTTTACAGGCATGAACCACCAGCACTGGTGTTAGTTTTAAGTTCTTAAAATATTTCTAAATGACTTCCCAGACAATTATGTTTTCAGTCCTGTAGCAATGTAGGCTTTCAGCCATGAGACTTTATTTGAAAAAAATATAAACCTAACACCATCAAAAACAATACATATGAAGCACAATGGCAATATGAAGGAAAGTATGGACAAGGAAGTAATGTACAAGAAGATCGACTTATTAAGAACATATACTTCAGATAATTTTGAGCCTAATATTTATGACGAACTAACTGTTGATTTGGTTGCAAACCAAACAACACTTAATACAATCCATTCAGCACTATAATGCTGGCTACTAAGATACTAGAATCCTTTCAAAAATAAATAAAACTTTTATTTATATTCAACAATATGTCACCATCCTATTTTTTAAAAATACACGTTTGAGGATTCCAGAGGAAATAGCAAAATGGTTACTGTTCTTCCATTATGTAAATAGCCACTTAGCTAGTTCAGTGTAATCTGCAAATAAAGCATACATTTACTTGATCAGACTCTCTCCCTCCAACACTTTCCCTCATTCTCTTTCATACTTTGCAAATTGACTTCAATGAGTTTGTTGTTACAGCTGTACATATAGTATATTGAGTATATTTATCCATCTTCCATTACTTGGTTCATTCTCCCTTAGTCCCACTAGTAGTCATATCGTGGACAGGACTTGTTTTACATTGCTGCTGTTCATTTTTTTTCAACTGTGTGTTCTGTGTGTTAATTGTTCAAAGGGGTTTCACCATGCTATATCATATAAGCATGTATGGTACTTTAATCAGACTAAGCATCATATAATATCAAATCACCATAATATCAAATCAAACATTAATGTGTTCAGAACTGTATCTAAGCTAAAATGTATGAGGCTAACATCAAGTACATTATAGAGGTTTGTATGGATATTTAAAATGTCTTAATTAAAATTCATAAATTAAGAGAGAGAAAGTATATTGAGTTTTTTAATTTTATTTGAAGTTTATTTTCCCCTGGAATTATTATTTTTAACATCATTTCTTTTTTCTTAATTTTTTATTGTGAAAATACTGTACAGAGGGGTTACAATTACATGAGTAAGGTAAAGATTATATTTCTTATCAAGCATTGTTGCTGCTTCTTTGTTTTCCTTTCCCATCCCTTCCAATCTCCCTCCCCAAGTCCCCCATCCCCCTCCTCCCTATCTCCTCTCCCACCCCCCCACTCTCCCCCTCTCCATCCCCCCCACTTCCCGCCAAAGTTGTAAAATTCGTTTTTGGACATAAAGTCTTGTACATCTCATTGTTGCAATGGGTCCACCTGTATCCCTATGCAAACAATTTGCTTTTTTTCCTTCCCCTACACAAATTATACCAACATCAAATACAGTGAAAGCAGGGTATATTGAGTTTTTGAACAAATTAACTTATAAAATTTTAATTAAAGGTACACAAGGTAAAACTTGCCAAGTTAATTTTAAAAATTGTATGGCAGAGTAAAAGTAAAGCAAAAGCCAAGTACATTTTGAGTGAGCAAATCAGTAGGATGATTAGTATAATTGCAGATAAACAATAAATCACTTATTATGATCAAACCGCAATACAAATACAAAACAGACAATAATTCTCTTCAAAAGAATATACTATACCATTCAAAGAAAGAGTTGTAAATACATATGAGTGCATGGTGATATTGCAAATTGGTGGGAAGATGAAAGACTGTAGTGATAGTTATCAACCTGAAAAAGAGATAAATCCATGTATGTAGTCACTGAATTACCAAAGTGATTTTAGGTAGATTGTAGTATGTATATTCCATTCATCTAGCCACCTGAAACTTTTTTTAAAAAACAATATGATATTTTTACTGTGCTTCTAGAGAAATCGTATCTGAACTGTGATTCATAGGAGCCAACAAGGTCCTAAGTAAAAACTGTGTGGGAAAATCTGCATACAAAAGATTTTTGTTGAAGAGTTGTATATTTATTTTCTCATTTAGTCCTTATAAAAATCTCTGACCTATATATCACTGTTATAATTACTTTCCCAATAGAAAGATTTGTGTTTTACTGAGCACCAAATGTAGACTTTCATAGATCCATAAACAATTAAGAGGGAATATTTGACAATCTAAGATTATATACCCATAAGGAAGTGATTCCCCAGAATGTGAAGAAAATTTGGTCATACTGAGGAAATGATATAGAATAGTTCTATTAAATAAATAAATCAAAAGAAATTGGAGAACAAGAAATGTAAGTTTCACCTTAATTAAAATCTTTGAGGGTGTTGCTTGTTTGTATACATATGGAATGTTACTAATAACAATTGAGAGGAGATTTCTTTCAACAATATTGAAAAAAAATGCTATAACATAGAACTTACTTTTGAAAAATACTTTGAAGAAAGCTAAATTAAAGAAAAATAATCAGAGCTGGGAAGGTGGCTCAGTGGTAGAGTGCTTGCCTTGCATGCTTGAGGCCCTGGGTTCAATTCCTCAGCACCACATAAGCAAAAAGAAAAAAGCCAGAAGTGGTGCTGTGGCTCAAGTGGTAGAGCTCTAGCCTTGAGCTGAGGGACAGCACCCAGGCCTAGAGTTCAGGCCTCCCCGACCGCACCCCCCCCCCAAAAAAAAGAAATCATTTGCTATTAGTGTTTCTAACCAGAAAGTTTTACTAAAATATTATAAAGAGAGCTACCATTTATTTCCAAGTAAATTTCTTATTTCTTTTTCTTTTCTTCATTTTGAACAATGTTACCTTTTTTTTAAATTGTGAAACTACCATACAGAGGGGTTACCATTACATGAGCAAGGTAATGAGTACATTTCTCATCAAGCATTGTTGCCTCCTCCTTTTGTTTCCCCTTCCCCTTCCTTCCCTCCCAACCCCCCTCCTCGCCAAAGTTGTAAAGTTTGTTTTTCGAAATAACGTCTTGTACATCTCATTGTTGCAATGGGTCCACCTGTATCCCTAGTTAAACGATTTGTTTTTTCCCTTCCCCTCCACAAATTATACCAACATCGAATACAGTGAAAGCAGGAGTTATACCGTGGGGGAGGGACATACAAAGCAACAAAGAAATCATCTTATAAATATGTTAGAAACAATTGCATGAAAGCAAAAACATTTGAGTCCTTATCTTGGGGTTCATTTCACCTAACATCAACTTATCTGACCTGCTTATCTCAGAAATATACTAGTTATTGCAAATAAAGGAAACCATAGGATCTATGTTTCTTTGGGCCTGGCTTACTTCACTTAATATGTTTTTTGTTTAGAAACTCTATGAGACTCTTATCTCTAATTAACCACTAGAAAACTGGAAGTGACATTGTGGTTCAAAGTGTTAGACCACTAGCCTTGAGAAAAAGAGCTCAGGACAGCCCCCAGTAATGCTGTGAAATTGTTGACAAAACTCTTAACTTTTAAGATTTCCGTTTAGAAAGAAGAGATTACCTCTATAACTGCTTGAATGAAAACAAATTATTTACTTTCTTAAACTGATTTATCTACTAGTGCATCATAGACATTAAAAATGATGTTAGGCAATCTTAATTCCATTTCAAGTCCCTGGAGAAAATAACATGGATAATTGAAATGGCATATTTTTAAAATATTTTTTATTGTAAAGATATTGTACAGAGGGGTTATAGTTACATGAGTAAAGTAATGAGTACATTTCTTATAGAGCATGGTTACCCCCTCCTTTGATTTTTCTTCTGTCTCTTCCCCCTCCCCCTCCCCAACTCCTCCCTCATTTTGTTCCACTGATAGGTACCATAAATGACATAGTTATAATACACTAATAAAATATATGCTTAAAAGAATGTAATACAGATGGAGGCGGAATACCGAGAGACTTCTTGGGACCAATTAAGGACACTGGTAAACACTGCATATTTCATATTGACCATTGGATAATGTAAATGGAGACTTGATTATCATTCAAACTGAGAACATTACATAACCACTCCATTGACTGTACCGGCCGACTTTCAGGGTATTCATGTTCAATTTAAGCCATGCATTATGCTCTCATAAAGTTTTTTGTGGCTTCTATCTTGGCTTTGTAATGGACTTTCTCTTATAATTGATTAAATTGCTCATATTTTACAGCTAGTATTTAAGATTACTACAGTACATTTGTGAACTATTCTAATTCAAATATATCAGTGACTCACTTTTATAAAGAAAGAGTTTATTCACTTAGGTCTAACAATCTAAATTCAATGCACTGATATTTTAAGAACTAATTTTAATGAAAATTAGGTTTCACTTTCATCAACAGTTCCTTGATATGCCCTTAGGAAATGATTACAAGTTTAAATCTCATCATAATCATTTTTAAATTTACCTTACCCGTACTGTTTTGAATCACAAACTTACAGAGGTATTTAATTAAAACAATTAAGAATAGAGATTTTAAATTCAAGAGTTAAATAACCTTGAAAACTGTTACTTAGGAACGATGTTTATGATCTGAAAAGTCTAATCTAGCAAATCACACTTCTCCTTCTTTACCTGTAACATGATCAAATACAGGCAACCTGAAAATTTTGAGAGCAAAATAAGAGCAAATACGATGACTTACACAAAACTGGGAGAGAGCCAGGAAGGCGTGATATTGTTCAAGAACAAAACTTAGTCATGAAATCATATTTTTAAAATCTTCAATGATAAATCTGAGTTATATAGCAGATTTCATTTCTCTTGGGCCCTTGTATGACAAAAATATTTAAATGTGATTGTAAGTTGTTTAAAAATAAAACTGAATTACAAGTTTTCATCGGGTTTCTAGATATTTAAACATTGAGGCAAAATATGTATTTCATAAAATTTTGTGTAGCCTTGTGTCATAAAAATGTATATGAAAGCTCATAATTTAAATTTAATTCTGCATGCAGTTCATTTGCATACTCCAAACAGATATAAATGTTTTTAATAATAATAATAATAATAAGTCAGAGTCATAGGAAAGACTCCACAGAAGTCTTAAGTCCCAAGAGTCTGAACTTTAATGGTGCTTGTGAAAATACGTATGTGAAAACATGTCAAACATAGAGGTAATATTTGAATGGTATGTGCCAAGAACTGCTTTTATCATGAGCTTAGGAGTGATCACAGAACCAATTTATAAATGAAGGGAAACAACAATATTACCTCTAACAAAGTAAGTTGAATAAAAAATTATCCCAGAAAACAAACTCAATAGGCTTGGGGAAGGACTATGAATCACCAAAATCAAAGATATTTGAGTCTACAGACAAGGACTTTTGGTTAGCTAAACAAATCTAAATTTTCAAAAGTTGAGATGATCCATCTAGCAACAGAGTTTTTTTTTAAAAAAAAACAACAACTGTAAATATTGCCAAAAAAAGTGCAAACAATAATTTCAGCGAGGATTTTATTTTATTACAATTTTCATTATTTATAGTTACACATACATATCAATCTAAATTTTTTAGTTATTACATATTCTGTATAGTTGTTTGATTTCTTCCACAGTATCTAATTCTTCTTTCCTAGTTGAAGAAAACAGAATAAAAGTTCTGTACAATTTTCCTCTTTCTCATCTTTCTTTCTCTCTTTCTTTCTCGTTCCCTCCCTCCCTTCCCTCCCTCCCTTCCCTCTCTCCCTTCCCTCTCTCCCTCCCCCTTTTTCCCTCCCTCCCTCCCTCCCTCCCTCCCTTCTTTCCTTCCTTCCTTCCTTCCTTCCTTCTTTCTTTCCTTCCTTCCTTCCTATGTTATGTCTTTGTGCTGGAACTGGTTTGAATTAATTACAGCTTCATATTCTCTTTTGGCTTTTCTGCTTAAGGTTTTATCTTCACTGGATGACTTCCACTTCTGGCTTTTATATATTTAACTGGAGACAAAAGTCTCATTAACTTTTCTTCTCAGGCTGGCTTCAAACTCTGATCCTCAGATCTCATCTTCTCAAGTAATCAGCATATATTTCTTTATCATAGATTTTTATGACTTGTGTCAAGATTATTAAGAAAAATTGTTATTATGATCTCACAATTCTGTAGAAAGAAAAAAAAACTGTAACATAATGTTACAAAATTCTATATTGATTTTTTTGCTTGGAGGCAGAAAATTTATGACAAAATAATCCACTCTATCAAATTAGTATTTCAAAAACTATAACTTTAAGAAATAGAATATAAATTCTATAATAATGTTAGACATGAGAAACATAAATGTTTCCACAAGAGGAAAAGGGAAAATGTAAATAATTCTGAGTATATGCTACTTTCCTTTTGTACTATCAAAATATTGAAATATATATATGCTCATTGAGTAATTGTCCAAATTCTTCTACTATTTAATGTTTTACAGGAAACATTTCTGAATAACTAGAAACAGGTTAAGACAAGAAAAGAATTTAGAGAAGTGATTTTTTAAGTTAAATGTCAACAGGCAAAACCCTTTCGATAAGATAATTTTAAGGTTTAATTCAAAGGAGAAGTTTTAAGGGAGCGATGTAAATAAATCAAGGTTTTGTCTAGGGTTGGTTAGTTTCTTCCTTTCTCGGGGCTTGCATCCAATGCATGTCACTGATTTTGCGTTCTGTAGATTCTCATCACACTGCAGTCTTCTGAGTACCTGTGCTTCCTCGAGGTCACGATCCATTACATCTGTCTCAGCTCAGTTGATGCTCTGGCCCTGATTCCCTTTGCACCCAACATAGCTGTCTCACTATTCTATCTTTTAAACCTGAACTGAAATCAAAATTAAACAAAAATCTAGAGGGAAAACATTGTGCAAAACCAAATTAAAGTAGTAGTAATTAATCTTTCCAGGATTTTCTTGTTTTAAGCTTGACAATTCTCAAGAAACATTAATTGTTTATGTACTAGTAACTATTTATATTATGTTCAAAAACAAGGGAAATGCAAAGATATTTCATTGGCTATCATTCATGTATGTGTATGTATGCAAGCAGAATGAATAATAGGAGATGGAACACTGTATATCAATAGAAAATATTTGAGCCTAAAATAAAAGATAACCCTGAATATGTCTCCTCATCACTCAAATCATTAATTCTCATTTATCCATTATAATGTTAACTTTATGAGAGCAGAAAAAGATTTATTCTTCACTGTTTCAGTTTCAAATAATGAAAATAACCAATTCACATCTTTTTAATTAAGGAATTAATCACCTCTATATCCTTGATAAGGATCACATCTTTAGTAAGTTCAACTTCCTCATTAGAAAGTCTCTTAACAAATGCCACCAAAACTAAGACAACAAAGACAAGTTTTAACCACATTCATCATCTCCTGAATACCCTACTTCTAAACTTAAAAATGCATACAGAGTACTGCAAAAATGAAAAAGGAGATATTTCTCACTTAAATTTTGGAATCTGTTGAAATAATGCTAATTAGCATTGTACTTAATAATTACTCCAGTTTTCATAAGTCTTTTGACATGTTTTTTTATATCTCAGGTAAGCTTTCATAACAAATATTGGAGACAGTTTTGAAAGAATGATATTTTCTGGCTGATGTTTTTGCTTTTTTAAGCATAGAGTTTCCAGTACTAAATTTTAAATGAAATCAAAGAAGAAATAACTGAGCAGAAAAAAAAGAACTTGAAACTTGAACTTATGAAGGGAAGTGGAAAGAGTGCAGGAAAATTGGCTGTCTAATTCTTGCTCTATTAATTAGACAGTGGAGTGGGGTAGCAGGGGGCTGTTGATCTCAGTAACACTTGAGTCTTACATCTGGAAGAAAATGACAATATATTCCATACTTGAAAGTAGAAGCAAATAGACCTTCAAATCAGAAACTGATTGTATTAATTCTTTTAAATTTAGACCCTTTCCTCCAAAGATAATCTTGTAAAATACTCCAAGTAATTCCAACTCCATGAAAATTCCCTTTATAAAATTTCCCAATGATGCGAAGTTTGCTACCATCTTCCAAAAAGCATATAATAACTTTTATGAAAAATTCATCCCTATAAAAGTTAAGAATAGGAATTGTCTCTGACAGTGGCTGCAGTGGTGTAGAGTGCCTATGCCACAGAATTGAGAAAAATAAGAGAAATGGTGAGTGGAAAGAGGGAATGAAGATATTAAAGTGATGACACAGCTCAAGATACAGTGTATGCATATATTGTGTTGTTAACAGGCAAAAAAAAATTAATGACCTAAACTCTTAAAAAAAGGGAGGGAAGGAGTAGGAGAGTAGGGGTAGATGAGAATGTTAAAAAGAGTGACATTTATCCAAAAGGAATCTAGTCAGACACTGCTTTGTTGAATAGCAATTCTTTTGTACCTCAAGAAAATAAAGTTGTATTTTTTTAAATAAGCATAGATGTATAATTTGAATTTTCATTTTTTAAGCTTTTATAGAATGATGGTATCTTTTATCTACTTTTCCTTTTGCCACCAAATGAACTGTACATTGATTTTAGATAAAAATATAAATCCAGAATTATTACATTATTGCATCTGAGATAATAAAATTATTTTGTGAGTATGCAAACTTTAAACAATTAAGCACACATATATTTTCATAAATATACATGACTGGCTTTCAGATTTCTTTACAATTACAATTTCCATAATGCTATTTAGAGTCCTACTTTATTCTGTATGGCACTATTATTGATTAAGATATATATCTTTACTGCAAGAATATACCTTATTCTACAAAGAATGAAGTTATTTCATGGAATGACTCACAAGATATTCCAAATACAACCAAATTAGAGTATAAGTGTACTACAATGTTTGCTACTTGGTAAGACATCCACTGAACTCTAAATAAAAACCTCATAATATTTCTCTTCTACTCATAATCAGAATACATGAGAGAGGAAGACTTCCTCTCTAAAGATTTTACTTAATAACTTGTGTGCAGAAATCAGCTCCTGAAACTTACTGGTACATATTTCTCATTTTAGAACACTTGGTACATAAAAGAGAATTTTTTCCCCAAAGCTACAGATTTGATCCCTACTTCCAACCAGGCAAATGCTTAACATTTCAGTATTTCTGTCCTAATAAACAAGCAGGTACTGATTATGCTAATGAATTTAAAAAATATGATGTTCCATATGACGATGGGCACCCAAGAAATTCTTTCATATATCTCTTACACCTCCAAAATTAACATTGAAAGGAGACATGAAAGTCTACATCAGCACACCAAAGAATTTTGCCCAAAGACTTCTCCATTGTAACCATGAAGTTCTTTTAACTTCTAACTTCTGAAATCATTTTTCCCTAGACACTTCATATTATCTACTTTTTTTAACCTTCTTTTAGGAAGCATTTCAATAATGAATTTTTATTGCACAAGCATAGCACCTCTTGTTTTCATTGTCCATACTAAAGTACTGTAAACATTGTTACAGTCAAGAACTTTTGCTATGTAATTCTTCTATAATAGTTTTAATATATCTATATATCTGTCCATCAACACTTCTTCCTTAAGAAGTACAATCTAATTTATATATTCTTACTTATATGCATATTGGATATATTTAGTTATTTATGCAATGTTATGGGCACACAAGACTGTCATAATATATTCTGTAAGACTTTGGGGCTTCTATCGTGTTTGCTTTCTGGGATAACTTACTGGGGAGGAAGCTGGATGCCATATCTTGAATGCACTTAAGAAGCTTTACAGAAGGCTATATGGTGAGAAATGGAAGACTTTTGCCAAAAGTTATCTATACCAGGAATGAGAAAGACACAATGGCTCTTCCAATTTCACCATCAAATCAAGAAAATTAACTTCTATTCAAAAGTAATGAAATTGTTTCTGATAGATATGGTTACTTGTTCTACAGGAAACTGGTTTTCTATTCAATACAATGCAGTATATCTGCCTCTCTCCCTCCAGTTACAGTATTCCCAATTGCAAAATTCTCAGAGAAAATTACCTTATCCAATCTGACTTAACCATAATGTGGATGCAATTTGTTTACTTTGGATGAAGAAGTAAAAGAAATAGATTTCTATTCAATTATGTAACTGTAATTTTGAGCTGCCCTCAATTCTCACTTCTCTCCAGATCTATCATTTAATTTAAGCTTATGTTGTGTTGGCAGTTGAAACTATAAAATCATTTGTTGTCTCTAAACTCTTGACAGTAAAATAGGCTGTAATACCTTTGCATTTACTGCTTTGCTCTGATTTTCTGATTTATGTTTCTGATGTTGAATAGACTTCTCATTTCTTAGCTTTTCTTTCAACTTGAAGACAAGAAAGGGCTTTTACAATTATGCTTCCCATTTCTGAAACCGTTGTAAAACTGGCAATGATGATCACTATGCTACTGACAATAGCTATTAAAAATTTTAATATTAGAACAAAGAATATGGTAAGAATATGGTTTTGTAGCTATCAATTCAGGGACAAATTCCACTAAAATATTAATTCATTAAATATTTTTGTAAAAAGTGGCATAAAAGTGTAATATGAAGACACATTTTGGAAACCTAGGCAGTTTCTCAGAAACATAATGAAGCCATTTTTTAAATGCTTAGAAAGGGAAAATGTAGAACGAATATTCAGAACAAGAGGTATAGATTATAAGAAAAGAAAATACTTTATGTGAGAGAAAATTTTCTATTTTTTAAATATACATATATTATTTTTCTCTGAAAATATAATTTGTTAGAACAATTATATAAGTTTATATGCTAAAATCTTATTTCTTTATTGCAAAAGTATATGAAAATCTTCATATTACCCTAATGAATAATTTTTATAATCTGTTTTCCTGGAATATTCCTTGTGTTCATATAAAATTGTATTTTAAATTTGAGCTTTCCCCAAATGAGAGATCAAAAGATAATGAACTAGCTCTCCAATCAATAATTAAACTACTTGCTACCTACTCCGTGGAGAAAAATCAGTTGGAAAATTTTTATGCCACAAATTTCTTGTGCCATAAATGAAATTTGAGATGTTATCATTAGATTAGATTTGCCTTATAAAGCAAAATACCTGAGTTAACGATTACTATTTCTTAGATTAAAATTTTGTAAGTAACTTGCCCAGCAGAAGCACAATTTCAGAGTCAGTTTTTTTTAATTATAGGTAGCAAGTGATTAAATATCAAGCAAAAATTAGAAAAAGAGCTTTCAAAAATTAACCGATCCAACATGGCAGATGTGTGTGTGTGTGTGTGTGTGTGTGTGTGTGTATGAATAACCACTTCTATCATTCTCCATTCTTCAAGCAATTTCCATTGCTTATTTGCTTCTCCTTCCAAGAGATTCATTCTCATTTATCCTCTTTATGCACGTGTGAACAACACTAAAGAAAGTAGATACTCTTGAAACATATTGCTATAAAACTTCCCCCAACAATGTGTGTTACAATGTGTGTTCTAATGGCTGTACAACAAACTAACCCAAAACGTTGTGGGTGAAACAAACCTTTGTTTTCGTCATCAAAGTGTGGACTCAGAATTTGCAGAGTTGTCATCTGTTCCTGACCAGTGAACTCACAAAGGCTGGAGGAACCCACTTCTGGAATGTGCTGGCTCATCAAGGCTTGGGGTCTTCCTCTTCCCTTTTGCTCTCTCTTTACATGGCTTCTCATCCACCAGGGCTTTTCTAGGTGGCTGTGGCTTCTTACAGTTTGAGAAGTGCCTATTCAGTACACATTCTGGGCATATGGCATCCTTGGAGTTCTCACCCAGCACTTCCTTGATTTCTGTGCTCTATCTCCATGTTCTCAGTGATCTTCAGAACTTTTCTGATTCTTTTCCTGAAGTTTCTGTCACTAGAGAATTTCTTAAAACCATGATGTCGCTAAAACTTTCCAGAGAGCAAAGATGAAGGATATAGTTTCTTTTTTTGTTTTTGTTTTTAATTTTATTGTAAAGATGATATACAGAAGGGTTACAGTTATGTGATTCAGGTAAGGAGTACATTTCCTTTTGAACAGTGTTACCCCTCCCTCCTTCTCTCCCAGTTTATACCCTCCTGTTTTCTCTCCCCTCAAAGTTGTACAGTTCATTTTCAAGAGAGTGTCTAGTGGGATTCACTGCTGTATTGGTTCACCCTTTGTCTCACCATTTCTGTCCTTCCTGATCTCCCCAAATCAGAAAAAACCTTATATACAAGACAAAGGGTACAGAAATCGTGAACAGGGACAGAAGGGAATAAGCCAAAGAAAGAAAAAGAAAAGGACCACAAGCAATATAATAAAAAACGTCTTCCATTTCTCAGAATTCATTTCAATAAGCATCTTTATATGATCTTATGCACATAGCATTTGAGCCCTTGCAATCCTTTCCTAAGAATATCCTCCTTTATTTTCTCTGTGTGAATATTAGACTGATTTTTTAATTAATCATGTCCAGGTATAATTATTTGTATTCTTTTGGCAATTTTAATCCTAAGTAGAATTGTACTCATTTGTGATTATTTTCTTATTGTCTCAGTTTCTTCAATATTAATATATTTAGTAATTTTATTCTCAGTCTTCAAAATTATAAATTTCTTTTAGGTTAAGAATTAGAAAACTTTTTATTTCCTGTAATAATGCTACAATTTGTCAACTCTGTAACTTTATAGTCCAGTAGCAGCTATAAACAAATGCAAATAATGTTTGTGAACTGCCATTGTAACACACAATATAAAAAAATATTTCATTGATAAAGGGCAGTGTTTCTTGAACTGTTGTTCTGGAATTTTCAAGTATGGTTTAATTTTGTATTTCTTACTGTTGTTCTTTCCTATTTTAACACTATGCCCGTTTTTCACAGTCAAGCTTCAGGGAGAGTTTGTATAAATTATTTATATTTTAAAATCAGAGAATTTGATTTAATCATGTTTAACATTTTCAATTTTATAATTTTGGGGATTTTTAAAACCTCATGATGTTTATGTTATTGTGTTTGATTTTAAGATTCTAATCTGTACACTTAGGATTAGTCAGTGTTTTGTGATTCTTCCCTGATGCTATTACTCAACTGTTGATTTAGAGGTTTGTTTGTTTTTGAATCATTCAACAATGATGGCAACAGACAACCTGATTTCTGTATTCCATAAGGATGAGAGGGAGTCCTGTGCCTTTCTCTATAGTATCATTGACTTTCTTTCATTGTTTTCATCATTTGGGTTTTCACTGAAGTTGCCTTCATGCTGAAAGTGCATGCCTAGGCTTTGGTATAACCATATCGAGTGAATTTATGCTCACTTTAAAAAGTAATTGAAATATATTGTCATACGGGGTCAGGTCTTCTCTAATTAGGCAGGAACATCTGGTCTCCCTCAAGGGTCTGTGTTAAATGGTTTATTATTAATTTGGTATGTTACTGATTTGGAACCCTCTAATTTTATGAAACTAGCCAAGTTATTATTTTTACCAGTGACCCACATTACATGAAAAAGTCACCATGAATTCAATCTTTTTTCTGTAATGGAACATTGATGTGGCACAAATCCAGTTTGACAAAGATAATTATGTATAAAAATGTACGGATAGCTTGCCTTATGTTGTTGGAAAGAAGCTTTAACTTTGAACAAGAATATCTTAGAATGTTTTCTATGGCCCATTTACACATTCATGTATGAATTCACTCCAACTCCCTTTCCTGAATTTCTTACAGTTTGTGCCTATTAGGTTTAATTTATTGCTTGCCAAATCTCCAAGTCACCTTAAGATCAAGACCACAGATATTTCTTGTGCCCTATGAATCCTCTGGCACAGTCGTTAAGACTTCCTATCAACCTTCCTCGTGCCATTTGACATTTCTATAATTTGTACATAGTCAAGACATGTTCATGATTCAGTGCTCAGTTTCTACTAGGGAAAAAATAATATCACTTATTATTGAAAATTTACTTGGTAAGAATTTCTACATTGGTTTTGATGCTAAAAGCTTTGGGCTCAAGGCCTCCCATTTTCTCAGTGGGCTGAATTGGATGATACTTTAGTGACAGAGAATCATCCAATTCAGTAAATTGTGCCATAAAACTCTAATTCTCTAGAATTGAGCTCCAAAATGTTTGGGAAACACCAACGTATAGAACTTTGTAGCAAGTTGACTACAAAATCAAGACTCTGCTATTCTGACTTACAGGATCCCTGGATTCTTTCTGACCCAGCGAGGGGAAGAATCAAGACCTAACCAATTCCTTTGACAAATCTTTCAACACGCTGTTTTTTTTTTTAACTGTCCATCATCAGTCCATGGATTTATTATTTATCAACTTCTTAGAATTTAATGGCTTACATAACAATATTTCAGGATTCTGGGTCACAAGTTTCCAAGTATTGACAGGCGTTATTTTACTTTTTCTTATTTTACTCTAGGTACTGAACCAAGAATTTTAGGTATTCTTTGCAAGAGTTCTACACTTGAACCACACTTAAAGCACTTTGATCTTTATTTTTTGAGAGAATATCGTGCTAACTTTTTCGAGCCTGGCCTGGAGCTCAGTATCAACTTGTATCCAGGTGTCTGGAGTTCCAGGGGAACAACATCACCAACGCTGCTGCTGGAGCCATTCTTAAAGCAACAAAATTCTTTTAAGTATATTTATACTTGTTGTTGCTCTGTATATTCTTCCCCATTGAAATGGGCATCTAATTAAGGATACTAGTGAAAATATCATGGGACATATAATCTAATTGTTGTTTTTAAAGAAAATATTGAACAATAGAATATCTTTTCTGCATGGTGTTTGTGCTTCACAATCTCTCTACAACTAGATCATTATAATGCTCTGGATATCAGCTATTCTGGAAGATCACACACAACTTCCAGGTTGTTCACAGAAGAAAGCAGCACAAGAAATGTATTTACTTCTGCGATGACTAACTCAAGATCAAAGAACAGGGACAGAAATGTAGGAGGCCAGTTTCTTTTTCAGGCCACCCTCAGCAGATAGTTGCGCTGGATTTCTAGTATAGGAGATTGAATGTCAGATCTAAGGCAGCATAAGGAAGGAAATACAGCACGTGGGTCCAAATGTTTATATGAGAATGGCTCAGGGCTCATGACAAATACCAATGTTGGCAGAAGGTTTTATTATAATTCCTACTCATTTTGAGAAAGCCAGGACACCAACAAAAGTAAAAGATCTTGAGAATTTATACATACAATGTGTCTTGATCAATGGTACTGCTCTCACCGTTTCTCACCCCTCCTTCCCAACACACCCTTTCCCTCACTTTTTGTAGGGTATGTATTGAATTTTTTGCCATTTAACAAAACAATGTATGTTTACAATGCATCTTGATCTGTGTCATCCCCTTCAACATTCTCGCCCTCTTTCTACTCCCTTCAGCATTACACTTGCCTTGGCCCTACATTCCCTTATTGTTCCTAATTTTGTGGCATACACCATGAATTATTCACTTCATTCTCCTGCAGCCAGGATGACTGGTAGGCTAAGGTGATGTGTTCCAATCATGAGTATTTATTAAGAATCACGTTTGGGATAATGTCAGCAAGAAGAAAATATATATACTAAATCATCACTGACGTGTTTTGTACGTTACGTTTTTTTTAACTTGACATCTATATGTTATTTGAACCTGAATAAAATGAGATTTGTGTTTACCAGAGAAGAGGGAGTTACATTTTACCAAGTCTTTATGAAACTGGGTAACTAATAATAAAATTGGGTAACTAATAATAGCTAACTCTAAAGAAATGGAAGTTAACTAAAGAAAATTTTAGGTGACAATGCATTAAATGCAGGTACACAGAGTACTTGTTTTCTTGTGGGGTATTCAAAGCCCAACAAACTATTCAGATATTAAATCACTTTAAAAGTAATATTTTTCTGCATTAATCTGACCACCTGGTGGCACTGTTGATTAAACTTGGAAAAAATTAAATTTGGGCAAATTTGTTTCAAGAGCATTTTCTATCTTAAAGCTGCAAATTATTTATCATTCCTCTCACTATTGCTTTCTTTGATATATTAAATTTTGATTGCTGTAACTAGAAGACTATCAAAAACTATCTAAAAATTTTGAGTTTTCGATGAGCTATTTCTGCAGTATTCAAAGTCTCACAAATGATTTTAAAATGTTGGAAATTTAATTGAACATATTTGTAAGGATACACTTGATGTACTTATAAATTTTTTAGTTAACAGAAATATAGCATTCCAAATGGGATTTATTCATGAAAATGAAGTATTTTTTACTAGTGTTCATTTTCATAAAACAATTTCAATTAATTTTATAACATCCTCAGCTCATTCACACATGTAATTCATTTGTCTATCAGATTCTTTTCATATTTTTCCAGTGATTTCTCATGTTTGTTGAATATGTAAAAGAGTATTAGGTACTAAAAATTTCGATTACTCTTTTGACTCATCAATTTTGAAAACTGAAAATTACAAAATTGTGTATGTGTATGTTTTCATAAATAGTAGAAAACTATCAATCAAACCAATCTGAAATAACAGAAATATAGTGACGATCAGTTTACTGAAAGACGGTGGACTTTATTATTCAAAGAATAAAAAGGACAATAGTCTTAAAAAAAGAAAAATATTGCAAAAGGACTTGTAAGTACCTGAGCTCTTAGCCAAAGGCGTGGTGTGATTATCTTATGTTAATGCATCACAGAACATATTGGCCATCCACAGTTGCCATATATAAATAGTTCTCTATCTTCAGAAATTAAACTTTAGATTCTAATAGTGGAAAATATTCTTTTATATTCATGGTCATAGAATTGATGACTAACTGATTATCATTTAACTATTTCAAGAAATAATATTTGAAATTTGAATGTATGCACACAGTTTTTTTCACAATATTCAGCTTATCTCCACATATGTAAATGTGTGTGACTATGCTTTTGCAAACATATAGGTTATAAATTGTAAACATGCTGAGACTGAAAATGATGTAAAATATTCTGAAGAGTTATAGGAAGTGAAAAGAAATGATTTTACCTAATAAGAACCATGGAATATTTTCCCTCATTTTCTTGTAATTATATTCTACAAAGGTAATGTCAGTATGAAGTTATATCTAAGTTGTATTTACTTGGACTTTGTGCATTGAGGAAATTCTGAAGTCTTAGAAAAGGAGGGAAGGCTTACATTTTTTTAACCTATTCTGTACAAATTCTGTACAGTTATATACCGAAGTGGTATGAGTAAGTCCAAGAAAAGCTGGATTCATAGCTGATTTCTAAACCATCTTCTATCACATACACCAAAAACATCAGTACTAGAAATGTAAATTCTGAAAAAAATTCTACTTTACCTGAAGTTCATAAAGATGTATGCATGATTTCTACTATAAAATTCCTTGAGAGAAAGAATATTAGATAATGATTGTACTGTGACTATCTCAGTGCAATTGTTTTTGCCAAGGTCAATTAAAATATTATAATTAGGCTGTGTTCTGTGGTGTCTCTACACAAGTTTTATCAAAAGAAAAGACTGAAATGAAAGAGAAAAGTTATGTTGACATGATTTCAATTATTCTTTTATTGTTCTTGCATCCAGATGCATGAGTAGGACTAAATATTTGGCAAAAAGACCAAATACTACTAGTAATAATTCATCCATTAGAACATTTGAACATCTACATATAACACACAGATTAGTGAGAAATGAAAAACAGTAATAAGCATAAATTATTTTATTATCAATAGTAGTTTGGAAAGTTCCGGTCAAAATAAATATGGAATTATGCCTTGAAATAATTGGTACAGGGCTCTCAAGAAAAACAGAACAACTAAAATATCATATTCATACACCTATACGCATTTATTTTTATATACCAATATAACATATCATTTCTATGATTGTTGAAACTATTTTTGACATCTACAACCCAGAAAACAAGGACAACTGTTAATTATAGTGTAAATGTGAACCACAGAACCAGTAGTGTAAGTTTTTGCCTAAGTCTAGGAGGCTAAGAACCAGAATCACCCAGAGGAGAAAACATGTGCAGCTCAATTCAACCAACACAGAAATAATTTAAACTTCTTCCACATATTTTGCTCTTTCAGGCTGCCCATCTGGATTTCTGATACCCTTTCCCAAATGCTGATCTCTTCTAGAAATAACTGTGTTGAAAAAACATCCAGAACCATTTAACCAAATACCTTGGCACCACTTGGCCTAGTTAACAATTTAAATTAGCCATCACAACAATCTCCTCTGTTAACTACTGAGCTGCATTCTGAAACTAAGGCCAAAACACAGAAAATATAACACGTGTTCCCAACTGTCATTCTCTTAAGTCTTATGACCCTTCATGGTTGGCTTCAGGTACAGTATGAAGCATTGCTCACAGAGTACAAAATCTAGAAGAAAAAAATAATAAAATTAGTTTCATAGTGCTGAATCTTAAGTAAATAATTTGATATTTTGTAGAAATGAATGGTGGTGTTTTCTCAAGAAATTTATGTTTCTCAAGTAAAGCATTCTATGCCAGAGATTATAAACTCACTTCCATTATTAAAATGGACCAAATAACTGTTCATTCTTGTTCTCTGTACTCCAGATTAATAGGGAATAGAAACATAGTCACATCTACTGTCTTTTCCATAAATTTTAAAACATTACTGAATTAACTACAGTCTTACCTTCTTATTATTTATGTTTCTTGCTTATATGTAATTTTTACAACTATCATTCATCAGGGTAATGGAAGACAGTTTTAACTAGTACATTTTCTGTTCTTTAAGCCACATTTTTCTATCTTTATGCTTATTCTTTCAATGGCTCCATGACCATTCATCTTTTCTCTCTATTAAAATCAATGACTGTGGAAGACAATGACTGATTTTGAATTAGGAAATTTTGGAAAGAAATGCTTTCAATTAGTTATCATGATATGAAGCTCACAATGGATGAAATACCTTTGTCAACTTTGTTTTTTGTCAAGAACTCTACTGTTTAATTAACCTTGACTATTTTTACCAAAGTACCAAGCAAAAGAATGCACTTATACAAAGGAAATTAATACTAACTCTATGACAGGAAAAATCAAACACACTCTTCCCAAACTACTCTATACCCTATATAGAAAATTTGACCTGATGTATTTTTCTTATGCAATGACTTTTCAAAATTTACTTTTACTCATCTAAATGTATGCTTAGATATTATTTTTCAGTGATATTATAAAAATATCAGTAATGTGTACTGAATGGGCTTAAATGATTGCCAACTTCTTTTTCATAATTATTTGTGTATCTGTATGGTTCTTGAACTTGTTCATGTGATCAAAAAGCACTGTTTTACATCTCCTCTTAGCCAGACAATGTTTTATGTGTGGGGAAACAATGTTGATTACAATAACAAGAGAGCTTATATCTATATCTGTATCTCTATAAATTTTTACCATATTTTCTGATTGATGTACATAGAAAACCATCAATATTCTTATGCCCAATGGTTCTCAGCTTTTATTTTATTTTTCAAACTTTATAACATATATATTTATAACATATATTGAAACTACAAAATAGCATAACTCAGAAATTAAAGGTTAATCCAGTTTCAAACACATGGATTCAGAAGAATGTTTATTTTTAAATATTAAACATACATGTTGACTCAGAAGAATGCGGTGCGTTTATGGATATCAAACCCTCAAGTAATGCGAACTCAGGAGATTTCCCTATTGGAGAGTTCTGCAGCTGTGACTTTATTAAATTAAACATTGTTCATGGCAATTAGCCACGGAAGTTTCCTTTGGGCCACTCTTTAGATCAGAGAATAACATGACGCAAGCTGCTAGAATTCTACCAATGGGGCTGCCACTTCGCTGTAGTCTCTATTGTCTACTTCCAGCAGCCATCTTTCATATTCCCCTCACTCACAGTTCCTGAAGCTGTGTTCTTTGTCAGATTTTTATCAGCACCGGTGACACTAGCTTTTTAACTTTATATCCATTTAATAAAATTTCTGTGTTTTCTGTTTTCATTAATTGAATTGTCTTTATAGTTAATCTGCACTGAACATTTTCACAAGAAAATGATAAATGGAAACTAAAGTAATGACATTTTTAAAAGATAAGATAGAAGAATGTATTTAGGAAGTTTTACCTTACAGAGATGACAAATGTTCAAGGAGAAAGATATTTAAAATTATTTTAACATTAAAATGTACACCTCCAACAGATACCATGTGTTTCACCATGAGTATGCATATTTATATTTTATGAACCAGTTAACAAAAATATTAACAAGGAAAACATAGACCATATATATGAAGTAAAGAGGTAATGTTTTCCCACGTTTCCCAGTGAGACCATAGTTCCCAATGCTATGATCCTTAAAAGTGGAGATCTTGAGTTGAAGTGCTCATGCTTTCATATTAGTCCGGATTTCTTCTCCAGAAAATTTTGTAAATTACCATTTATCTCTTCTGCTCCCCCAGTCTCCCCCAACAAAATACAGGGGTAACTATCAATCTAAATCTTTTCAGGGTGATGGCTTCTTGTGACCTCAGTCCCCTGCTATGTCCAAGGAATTGTTATTTTTCTTCCATATACATTGTTTACTTTGTAAGGATATGATTAACAACTTATAACTTTATTAAAGTGCTACAAATCTAGGGTATTGCTTATTATGCTCTTTGATATTAATGATGATGAGAAATATTAGTGATAATTGTAGATTCTGAAATAATATGTTATATTCTTGGTGATCACATTTAGCAATCTAAATTACTAAAATGTGAAAGGATATTTCCCTTTAAAAAGACAGAGAGTCATATGGAGACATAATTTAAGATGTAAATTGATGCTTAGACAGTCCCCATTATATCAAAAAGGTCATAAACTACAACCTGCAATGGAATTAAACACAGCAAGTTTATGAATCAATTAAGAAAGATGCAAGGAGTTGCTGCTATAATACATTCACACTTAAATGATAGTCATAAAGGTGTGAATATGCTTTCTGTTGAACTAAGCATAAGACTAGTGACTATTACACTGAGCTAATTTGTTCAATTTGTGTCCTGAAAGACAAGGCTCTATTAAGATAAAGAAAAGTTTTGATATTAATGTACTCATTATCTTGCCCATGTAATTGTAAACCCTCTATATGGTATTTTCACAATAAAAAATATTTATGAAAAGTTTTGATATTATAATGTAACATCAAAAAGCAAACTTGAAAGAGACCAAATAACTTTTTTTACATTAGTAATATTGTAATAACTGGAAAACAAAAACAAAATAGATCTATATAAAATATTGAATGAATAGAATAGGAGGGCATTAGATTTTCATGAAAGATTTTAGAATCTGATGTATTCTATAGAATAAACATATGTTACAGAACAATAAATATAAAATAAACATATTCTATAGAATACAATTTTTAAATTCTACCTTCATGTGTTTCATCCTGGAATATATTTTCAATGTAATATCCTTAGTTATTGTTTTTATTACCAACACTTGATGTTGATTACTATCAACATCATCTCTTTGCTTCTACCTCTAGCCATTATTTATGTATACAGAAAGAAATTTAACAAACATTTTATTCTGTGTCTCTACAAAGACATAGAAAAGGAATTATATACTTAAAATTGAGTAATGAATGTCAATTTTCTTTTTTTTTTTGAGAGGGGGGGGTCCGGTCGTGGGGCCTGAACTCTGGGCCTGGGTGCTATCCCTCAGCTCTTCAGCTCAAGGCTAGCACTCTACCACTTGAGCCACAGTGCCGCTTCCGAGCTTTTTTCTTTTTGCTTATGTCCTGATGAGGAATCGAACCCAGGGCCTCATGCATGCAAGGCAAGCGCTCTACCATTGAGCCACCTTCCCAGCACCTGAATATCAATTTTCTAACACAGAGAAAAGTAAGTTCAAATATGAGGTAGACTTGTATTGTGTATGTCAAAACTCTATCACACTTGCTCAGTCTTCTGTCCTAAATGAGCAACAGAAGAAAGAAAAGTGGGATAAATTGATTATAAACTGTGGCAAAGCCCAGGCACAATATCATAAGATATACTGTTTATTATACAGTTACCCAGTGGTCTACAGTTGTGAAAAAAAAAAAATATATATATATATACACACAGAGAGAGAGAGAGAGTTTAAAATTTGTGCAAGGTATACTACAAGGTTTAGAGTTGTGTTTGGTACTAAAGCTATGCTCTATGGAATTGACTGCCAGAACATAGTGAGAAGTAGGTTGCTCATGGTCTAACCCCAAGGAAAAAGCCTGGATAAGTAAACTTAGTCATAAGATTCCACCATAGTTCTAGTGAGAAAGGAAAGGTCTAGGCCTTCACTGAAGTAAAAGTATAGTCAAGAAGCTTGACTGGAGTATCAATAAGCACTGTAGCTTTTGGTTACAGAGCTGCCAAGATCTTAGGATAAAGTAAAAACTTTATGGCAATATTTAAATGTAATATGCTGCTGAGCACTGGTGGCTCATGCAGGAGGCTAAGTAAGAGCTGAGGACTGCAGTTCATAGCCAGACTGAGCAGAAATGTCTGTTGAGATTCTTATCTCCAATTAACCACCAAGAAGTCTGAGTAGAGCTGTAGTAACACTAGCATTGAGTAAAGAAACTCAGGGACAGCACCTAGGGCCTGAGTTCAAGGCCAGGACACATACCTATACACAAACACACACAAGTATGCACACACACACATACACAAATATGCATACCCACACATACTCTCTCACCTTCATATAACACATAATGTTTTACAGATAGAGTATCTAGATTATTAGCTTGTATTAAAGAGACCAAATAAAATATTATCTTAATCTACTTAATTCTAACTAATAATGAAGGAATATTTTGCATCACAATAGCCCTCTTAGTATGTAATTAATAATTATGTCGGCATAGCAAAAAACTGATATGTAAGCTGCATATTAGTTAGCTTAAATGACATGATTTTTAGAAATATCCTTATGCCCCCACAATATCATGTAACAATGTACAATATGATGTAAATAATAATAAAATTATATTTTGAAAATAAACTAGGGTTGTGCACATGGTAATCAAGTGGTAAAACACTACGCCACATCCTATTATTTTATTGATCTGTGAGAAATGGATCAAAATCAAAATAAATGTGAACCTTAATATGAGACATGCAAGAACAGTTTACATATACTCTGTTTTGTAAATTTAAAACCCATATATAATAGAAAAGATAAGTTATTTTTAAGTATTACATTAAACATCTCTATATTAAATTGTTGGGTAGCTTATACATTGAGTATGGCTAGGAACTATCGCACTCCTCCAGCTCAGGCACACTGAAATCTCAGCAGGAACAGTGACTAAAGACAGACTTGTCCAAATGTCTGAGGACAATTTGATTTGCAATGTCAGACATTAATAGATACTTCTCCATGTTTTTTTTAATGCAGAAGAAATATACTCTGTTTTATAAATCTTCAATCCCACATGGCAAAATTTCAGTAGTAAAATGAAAAAGTCCATTTGGGATGATACATCTCCCAGTGGCTGAAAAATAGTTCAGGCATTATGTGGCCTGCATATTAGTTTCTGACACCAGTTATTAAAGTCTGGTACTATATCTGATCACATGTAATTCAGAATCCCTGTAGCTTGTAAAAAGACAACTCTATTATAGTTAGAATCAAAACAATACTAGTCAGCAAGTTTGTAGAATTTTAATAGCAATTACAATATTCTATAGGTTTAGTTTCATTGTCAGGATGGATTTTTCTAGTAAATTTCTGACTAGGAGAGATGAATTTGCTGCATTGGTAACATCAGTGTATAAAGGAATTACCACCCTTTCACAATTAAAGAATGTTTGCCTGCTATATAATTAATTGTAATTACAAGAATCATTCATAATAGTATGTTTTATAATGCTAGTTAGCATAACGTGCTGCAGTACAACTACTGTACACAGTTTACCAAACCCATATGTGCTAAAGTGACTGATTACCCTTTGCTTTTTTAATAACATTCTGTTTATAGCACTTGACACAATGGGAACTTTCTGAATATGATCCATGAACACTATGCTGAAAATGTAATACTCTACAAAATAAAACCAAGATTATATTTTCAATATTGTTGTACAAACACAGCTCCATCTTTATTGGTTGGAGGAAGCTATGAATATGAGCTTTTGCTATTGATTCGTTATTTTGTTCTGCTGGAGCATGTTTGCTCATTGCAATAAAATGACTTTTCATTTTTGCAATACTTATATGTTATTGTACCTGTTGCAATGCTATAGGTTAAACCAGGATTTCACTTTACATTCCTAATTCCTAGTAATGGCTTGGACTCCATTCTCTTTGGCCTACCTAAGCTTGTCTCCTTTTGATGTTAATTGACTTCCTTATCTTCACCCTCCCAAAAGAGTGCATAAGAGCAGAAAACTGGTATTTTTAAGACCTATTTTTGTGTGTGTTAATCCTCATTTAATCCTGCTTTGTAGAAAGACTAACCAGATTTTCCTGGCATGAATCCTTTATTTAGTGAAAAAGCTAACAGATAACATTCAGAATATAAGAGATGAGACCAGTGAAATGGTTTGTGTCTTTGGTATTAATGTTGTAATTTTATTTAGTATAAGACAGCTTTCTTATAGGAAAAGGATGGATATTTTATGAGCATAAAGACTTTTGGTATTTGGGGGATACTAGTCAATGAAGCCAAGGTTTCTACAAAGAAACCCACAATTCATTTGTTCTCTGCTGTTGCTCTTCCATTACAGTGATGGAATTTCCTTGCGAAAAACACATTTAGTTTGACAATATATTTGGAACATATCTCATAGAAATAGCCACTTAGCAAATGAGGACATGGAGGCCCTTGGATCTTGAGCTATGTTTGACAATTGCACATAATCGAAAATTGCTGTATGGGAGTCCCTTAGTTTGATTTCAAAACTGAGAACTCATAGAAAGTAATGTTTATTTTGTTTGAGAATCAGGATAAACTATTAAACAAGCACGTTTTGTTAAATCACATTTGCTATGAAGATACATATATATATATATATATATATATATATATATATATATGCATTTAAATGAAAGCAGTTGGAGGAAACTGTAGACCTACTCATATAGACAAGGCAAGATTTTGGTATATCCCATGATATACCAAAAACATACTACCCAGGCAAGTGGTTATTCTAGGTTATTCTCGGCCTGGGCTCTGTCCCTGAGCTTCTTTTCCTCAAGGCTAGTGGTCCACCACTTGAGCCACAGTGTCATTAAGCCTTTTCTGAGTGCTTTATCAGAGGTAAGAGTCTCATGGAATGTAATCCTTAGATCTCAGCCTCCCGAATAGCTAAGATTACAGGCCTGAGCTGATGTACCGAGGTCAGGTCTGCCCTGTGCCATAATGGCCACATGGTGAATGGTAGAGTCCAGAATCTTGTCTTCACGCTGGGGGAAGGGACGTCCCAACCTCAAGTAATGGGCATGCCTGAATCCCTGTTGACAGGGGTGGACACTTGGCTTATAGGTTACTGAACCTGTCAGTCCAGTGAGTGGGACTGGGAGCTTCCTGTGACCCTGCCCCCTGTCCTGACCCTATTGGGCTTAGACCAGCTCAAGCAATGTTAGCCATGCCACATGTCTATACATGTTTGTGTCCTGTCTCCTGTCTCCTGGCTGTTCTCTGGTCATCATGGCATCCCAATTCCGCTCTCCATTGGAGATGAATTGGTTTGTTGGGATTTCTTTTGTTCTTTCTTTCCTCTCTGGCCTTCATAGTTCTGTTTCCTAATTGTTAAGTTTGCTAGCTGTAGGTTTTTGTAATTGGCTGCCTGCAGAAGCTAGCACTCCAATAAAGTTTCCAAAATTCAACCTCTTAAAATGAGACTTCTCCCTTTTCTTGTGACTGGATTTATATATCTGATATAGGGTACAACAGAACCACCAGCATCTGGAATTCCTTTGTACAATTCGATAATCAATTTAATAAAACATTTGAGCCATTCTCCTAGCATCAACAAAATTTAATTAAATATTTACCATAGTGAACATATGCCACCAGAAAAAGAAAAAATTTAAAATGTCCAAGGGATTTATTCCTTAAATTCAAGTAGTATTATTGTAGATCACAAGTGCACTACTGCCTCTATGATTTCTATAGTAAAAGAAGAGAAGGATGTTTTAGATTTGTTTCTGTTATCCACAGAAAAATTCTCTCATAGATATATGTGATGACATGGGTCCATGCAGAGGTAGGGTAACAGGAGAACAAACTTTGAAGTAACTCAAGAAAAACATTACAAGGATTATTTCAAAATGTTGCACAGCTGTCGGCATTTCACTGCCTAAGAACATAAAATGCAAAGTTTATGTAAAAAATGGGATTGTCAACCCTCTTCATGAGTGGAAAATGTGCATTTTCATGGTTAATACTGCCTGCATTCAATTCATGAATAATACAAAATACTTACAAAGATTTCCCTTTCCTCTGATTTTTCTCTAGAAAATTATTTCTAATTTTAACATAGTGTTTCTTTAATATTTTTGTGCCAGGTCTATATACAAAAACATAAATGAGATGAAAGAGTTTAATGTTCCTAATGAGTCTGTTAGAGACCTTGAAGTTACTTCCTATTATGCTACCAACATACATTATTTGTAGAAATTAAAGAGTAGTTTGAATTAAACTATATGAAAGTCTTTCAAATGTCTATCTATAGGGAAATTATCATATCATCTAGTTAAAAGTCTAGTATTAAACAATAGAAGGACATAATAAACTGTGTTTTATTCCTCCTATATCCTTTAATATCCCAGCAAAATACACTGAATTAAATAAAGTTGAAAATGTCTCCATGTTAAGGGATTATTTGAAATTGTTTAATCCCTCATTTTGTAGCTACTGAATGTTGACTAGTGGCATTGATTCACAAAATTGCACAATGCACCTAATAAAAACAGCTATAAGCACATATTTACAACATTGACCTTTGTTATGTGTATCAGTATTTAAAACAACATTATAACAAAATAACTATATCTCCTGTTAAACATTTGTAGTTTTCATGTCTTTTTTTTTTTTCTTATGTGGTGCTGAGGAATCGAACCCAGGGCCTCATGCATGCAAGGCAAGCGCTCTACCACTGAGCCATCTTCCCAGCCCTTCATGTCTTTTTTTTATTTAGTCTTTTTAAAGTTGCTCTTAAATCCTCAGTTTATCTTCAAATGATTCTAGGGTAACAGACACACTGAAGTTTTTGCTCTGCTGTATCCCAACTGCCCAATTGTGTACCAGGACCCATGAGATTGTCCTCTTTCTTGTGAGCCCATTATAAAGTTCTCAGAGTTATTGCTTGCTTTCTAGCTCCTGCAAAGTTTTCACTGTTTGCACTGTTACTGAGGGCAATCATTCATTTCTTCTGAAGTAAAAGCCTATTGAGTTCTGTGTGGATAGAGTTGCCTTTTTTAATATGCACGACTTTCAACATTGGTGCAATCAGGTCTATTTAAGTTCCAAAAAGGTAACATTGAACATTGCAGCACCTATTGTATGATTTCCAACATGATGTCATCATTTGGATTTTAATACAAAATGAAAGACTTTAAAAATAGAATTCTTTTAATGATCAAACAGGACATGAATGATATCAAAACTTGTTTTGATTAATAACTGGGACACTGACATCAGTTCACTTTCAAATTATACCCAGTGGCAAATTAACTATTTGGTGGAAGTTTAGAAAGGCACAAAGCCTCTTGCCTTAGATAAATTCTAAAGATTAGTTAGTATTTCCCTCAAGGTTAAATTTGGTCTTTTGTCATAGACTGACTGTAATTCTGTTGATACAATAGTAATAGATTTCTGGAAGAGCAGAAAGTAGTTAATCAGGAATTACTGCTTATTACTCAGCAGATAGTTTATTCATATAATTCATGTAAAGGATTAATCATGAAAAACTCATGGAATACTGTTATTGGAAATTGGGCAAGTGCTTCTCCAAGTTTTTATTCTGGCTGTTGTAACTTTAATGCAATATTGTTTAAGAAAACAGAACAGCTCTCCTAACTTCCCCATCTGTATCATCTATCCTTCCATGAAATTTCTGTACCACAAATGTACCATTTACCTCAAAGAGCTCATTTATTTTGCTTAGCTCTACTTTGCTTTAAGCTAGCACATTCCTTACTGGTGGAATTCAGGGTTAAAGAGTCTAACATAACCTTGAAGTGAATTCTTTTCTTTCCTTGTACTCAATTACCCTCTTTGAGCTTTTCATAAAGCAAAGGACTGTGCAGAACTCCACTGTCAGTGCAGCCAAGACTGAAATGATAGAAGGAAGAAATGCTCTGGGGAATACGGCAAATGCAATTTTAGCTTCTGACTTGGGAGTTTAGAACCAGAAACAGTCTAATAGAAATCCTTTGCTTCCTGGATGATCTATTTATGGTGTGATCAGCACTGCCATGGAGTTAATATCATGTCTCAGAAGCAGACCTTTTCATACAGTTAACTATGTGTAAAATTGTCTTTCTTTTCCTTCTTATTTGACATGTATCCAAAATTTATATCCAGCCTTCCATATACTTCCACCTTAGAGTCCGATTTTCTTCCTAGTATTTGATTTATGATCACTTGGAAAAGATATGTCTAGAATGACTTGTGTGTGTTTTCTTGATACATCTTGCTTAGCTTTCAGATTCCGAGGAGATTTTTCTTTTTAAGTTCACTATTCTTATCAATTGTGGCTTTCCAAAATATGACCTAATTTGTGTTTTTTGTTTTGTTTTGTTTTATTTACAGTCACGTAAGTTTTAAGGGTTTCGCCTATGCTACTCAATAGGATGCACTGTTTTCTTACCTGTAGGTGGCAGTACACTTTGAATAACACTATTATACTTAACACCATTTTATACACAAAATCTGATGATTCTTCCCATGTTTCTTATGAATTGCATCATATCTACTCCGTTACAAGTAAGCCACCAAAGAGCAAAGGGCTTACCTCATTAATTACATGGCTATAAGTTGCTAATGAAATTATTCTATTTAAATTTTACCTTTCAAATTGCTTTTTTTTCAGGTTAACAAAGAATTAAATCTTGTCCAATGATAAAAGTTGAAAATACAATGGTTAAAAATTAAAGCAAAAATTTATTTTGATGATTAGGTTTGTCTTTGACATTGTTATTTTAATGCAATAATAATGAATGCCATTCATAAAAGTCATCTGTCTGTATAACTATGCTTACAAAGGTAGCATTTGGGCAGAGGAAAAAGTACAATTACTTGCTTTGCTTGACACTTCTTTCATTTTTCATTACAATATAATTTTCTATTTGTTCTGAGTTTAAGTGAGCCATTGTTTTCTTAAAATTTAGCAAGTTATTACTTCACATGCTAGCTAAAGTATGTGGGTAGACATTTACTCATTTATGAATTTCAATTAAAATTTTCTATTTTTTAAATTTACTTTTAGTTTAACCACCTAAAATTTTTGTCATCTTTTAGTTGTACTAAGAGGTTTCCTTTTGAAACAACTTTTGAGCACAACGCATCTTGTTCTTTTTTTTAATTTTTATTTTTTTGTGAACACACTGTACAGAGGGGTTACAATTACATG
>NW_012267352.1:2905306-2947797 GCF_000151885.1 Dipodomys ordii
GCAATCCCATTTGTCCAACCTTTCTTTGATGTGTTGTGTTTCTGGGTCTCTATTCAGAAATTTTTGGCCTGAGCCAAGGAGACCTAGGGTTTCTCCTATTCCAACCTGTAATGTTTTCAGTCTGTCTGCTTTGACTTCTAGGTCTTTGATCCATTTGGAGTTGATTCTGGTGCAGGGTGATATATAAGGATCTAGCTTTAGTTTTCTACAGGTAGTTAACAATGCTTTTTGTTCTATGTCATCTTTTCCATTTTCCTACAGCATGTCTCCTAAGCAACCTTGAGAAGAGGAAAGCATGAGGATACTATCGAGCTGGATATGCTTTATCCAGAAAAAAAAATGACATTAAACTGAAAGAAAGGAAAGGCTTGCTTTTTCCAGCTTTTCCTGCTCTAAAGTTTTCCTTTGTAAGCTTTCATTAAACTGTATAAAAATGAGGTAAATAACATTGAGGGATTTTGACAAAAAAGAACAAAAAGAAAGAAAGAAAAGAGAACTACTACCATTTATAGCTCCTGTGATATGTTTGTACTTCCTTTTCCTCACAACACACGACTTATGGTTTTTCTTTAAGTCATTTTGAAAGTGTGCTTCTGTTATGATCTGCCAGTATGAACTATAGTATTCTGATACATGATAGCTACAAGACATTTTCTGCATTGTTTCATTAGTTGGGTAGCAGGCCTCACACATAGAGAGTTTATATATTTGTACATCAAGTTTCCAAATACTTGATTGAGAAACTATGTTTTAAGATACAATCATGCAACACAAACAATTTAAAAATATTTTACCACCAATATTTATTTTGTTACATTTTGACATTACCTGAATAAGAGAATCTGGGTTTATATCAACTGTCAACATAATAAGCGGCCTAAATTCTATTTAATTGATAAATTGCCTGTAGATAGTGGACTAAAGAGACTAACGTTAGTGGCATTGTCTTCATCTTACTCTTCTCCTTGCCTGGATGGCGCCGCACTCCCGTCAGACTCCCGTCCTCTGTCTTTTCGAGACCAAACACCATGCCTTCAATTGAGTTACAGAGTTCTGATGAAGAAATATTTAAAGTTGATATAGAAATGGCCAAACAATCTGTGACTGCCACACCTACTCCGGTGGAATCTGCTTAGCATGGGAAACCTGTTTTCAGATCTGAGAATGGGGCTTCAAAGAGGCCTACCTCCTGGAAAAGGCTGGCAAGCCCCTGGGAAAGATGTGTTGCCTATTAATCTTTTACTGTTCCTGCTGCTTATTGTACTTACTCATGCTCAACATTCCCTTATTCAAAGCTCTTTCTTAAAAGTGTTGACGACTCCAACATCTGATGAGTGTCTTGAGGATATGACTAACTCACCAGAGTTAAATGCTACCCTAAAAGCCCCTCTTGTGGAGGCTAGTAGACAAGTCATAAGTAAATATAAAAGTATTGGGGGTTTCATGACATCACTTCAGCAGAAGAAATTGTTTGTAAGAGATTTACAAGAAGCTGTATGCACGGCTAGAGCAGAAAGAGTGTATGGCTATTGGAGACTTTCCTTTAATCCTAAAACATATACAATAGACTCATATAGATATCCTGTAGATAAGAAAGATGTAGAGGGATATTTAGACCAAAAGCTAAATAAGATTCCTAAAATGTTGGTAGATAAAAGGTGGCAATGGCTTATCAGAGGAAAATGGTGGGATCCTCCATTATCTAGAGAACCCCAGAGACTTTTCTCAGATCCATAGCCTGTTACAGGTGTGTATAATAAGGATGGCAATCGCTGGGAAAACTACTTAGGAGAAAGAACTTCCTATTACTTTCTTTCATTTACTGAGAGACTTGCTAGATCTAGGTCTCCTTGGTGTTTACTATTAAAGAAGGAACAAGAAAGATCTTATGAGACAGTTAAGGCCTCTATAGAGAAGAGTAAACGATTATGTGAAAGGGTTACAGAAAAGACACTATGAGCTTGAATTTGATATACGGCCAGATTTAACTAAGTATACTGAATATCATGATTTTTGGCCACAAATTTGGAACCCTCTAAGCACAATTGCTTAGAAAAGATTTAAAAGGTATAAAGTACAAAACTAAACAAAAGTAACTATGAAGTACTAGAGTTCATGCCTTTCTGTTCAGCACCTTGCCCATATGCTCTGGTAAATGGTTAATGGGTGATAAATATCGAAACCCATTGTATTTCTTAAAAATAAAGGTAAAGCCTGGAACAAGTGCTTATCGTCATAGCTCGTCATCCAAAAAACAAGATCAGGCGACCAGCTGGTAACCACCCAAGAACGAAGCCTTGCAGCAAGATTGTGCAACCTTTTGCCCTTTCTCATGGAGACTTTTTCTATAAAAGCTTGTTATCCTCTGCAATAAATTGCACTCAGCATCCACTCCTCTTGTGTGTGAGTTGTCTGTTTGCCATCTCCCCACCTATTCCAGTTCCTTCACTAGGTGTCCTCCATCGTCCCGACAGAGCTGGTCCGCGGCATGTGACCATCAAGACCATGTTGGAAGATTTGGGAATGGATGATGAAGGAGATGATTGCCCAGTTCTTCTACCAAATGTGAATGCAGCCATGTTATAAAAGCTCATTCAGTGGTGCACCCACCGCAAAGATGATCCTTCTCCTCCTCCTGAGGATGGTAACAAAGAAAAGCGTTTAGACAATATTCCTGTTAGGGACCAAGAAACAGTTTTCGGACTTATTGTGGCTGCAAAACTATTTAGATCATCAAAGGTTTGCTTGATGTCACATGTAAGACTGTTGTCAATATGATTATGGGGAATACTCCTGAGGAGAGTCTCAAAACTTTCACCATCAAGAATGACTTTACTGAACAGAAGGAAACCCAGGTACACAAAGAGAACCAGTGGTGTGAAAAGAAGTGAAATGTGCCTGACACTGTAACTTGACAAGGATTGTTCCAAATACTAGTTGCACTGCTTTGTTTATAATTGTTAATATTAGACAAACAAGAGACAGATTCAACAGCACATCAGTTGTATTAGTTTAATATTGTGGGGTGTGTATTCAAACTCACTGCATATGTACTTTGAATACACATCCCTTACTCATGGTTGAGTTTCTTGTGGTTAGGGTGAAAGCTTCTCTTTTCTTTACTCTGAATAAATAAACTTGTGGGTTCCCTGTGGTAACTGGCATTTTAGTATTTCTCTTTCTATAGGAGCAAGTTTATTGTCTAGTTAACCTTAGTTAAGCTTGCAGAAGTTGGCATTATAAACAAAAGAAGTTTCAATAAGATTCCTGATAAAATCTAAAATATACTTGGAACTCAAAAAATTAAATCCCCCAACAACAAATCCTCAAAGAAACAACTGCCCAATAAACAAGTGGGCTAAAGACTTAAAGAGAAACTTCTCTGAAGAAGAAAGAAGGATGGCCAATAGACACATGAAGAAATGCTCAACATCCCTAGCCATAAAACCACCTCACTCCAGTTAGAATGGCAAAAATCAAGAACTCTAACAACAACAGATGCTGGAGGGGATGTGGACAGAAGGGAACCTTACTTCATTGTTGGTGGGAATGTAAACTTGTTCAACCACTTTGGAAAGCAGTATGGAGGTTCCTCAAAAGACTTCACATAAAGCTGTCCTATGACCCAGCAATCCCACTTTTGGGCATTTACCCAAATGTTTACAAACAAGACCACACTAAAGCTACCAGCACAACTATGTTTATTGCAGCATTATTTACCATAGCTAAGATATGGAACCAACCCAGATGCCCCTCAGTAGATGAATGGATCAAGAAAATGTGGTATATATACACAATGGAATTCTATGCCTCCATCAGAAAGAATGACATTGCCCCATTTGTTAGGAAATGGAAAAACTTGGAAAAAATTATATTAAGCGAAGTAAGCCAGGCCCAAAGAAACATAGGCCCCATGGTTTCCCTTATTTGCAATATCTAGTATATGTATGAGTCAAGTGGAAAAGGTCAGATAATGTGATGTTAGGAAAATGAACCCTTAGATATGTATTTTAATGTTTTTTTCTTTCATGCATGTGTTTCTAATGCATTTATAAGATTATTTCTTTGTTGCTTTGTATGTCCCTCCCCCACAGTATAACCCCTGCTTTCACTATATTTGATGTCAGTATAACTTATGGAGGAGATGGGGAAAAACAAGTCGTTTAAGGATACAGGTGGACCTGTTGCAACAATGTGAAGTACAAGTTGTCATGTCGGAAAACGAGCTTTACAATGTTGGTGGGGGGGAAGGATTGGGACTGGGGGGGGAGGGGGAGGCTGGGAAGGGATCTGAAGGATAAACAAAGGAGGAGGCTGCAATGCTTGGTAAGAAATGTACACATTATCCTGCCCATGTAATTGTAACCCCTCTGTACAATATGTTCACAAATAAAATAAAATAAAATACATTTAAAAAAAAGAAATAACAAAGGGACAGACAGTACCTAGGTCTTGAGTTCAAGCCCCAGTACTGGCACACACATACACACACACACACACACACACACACACACTAACAGGAAGGGTATGAATGTTCAGATGCACCTTAGAGAAGACACAGCATCAAACTCCAATTATTTTCAGATGGGGCAAGCATGGAGGATTATGCTTAGGGCTTTTTGGGTTGGGGTGGGCATGTTTTCTAAGTGGTGAAGCTAAGTGTATGTTAATAGCTGATCAACAGAGATACAGCATTATGCAGAGACTGGCCCAGTGAGAAAAATTCTTTACATATGAGAAAAATCTAAATAATAAATCTATTTACTTAGAAAGAAAACTATTGAAATATATTAGACCAATAAGGACAAAGAATAAAGAGAGGACAGGAGACTCTGAAAAAAAAAGATTCCTGATAGAATTAACAAAATGTATCTTTATTTACAAATTGAAAACTGGAAAGAGACTACTTGAAGTTAGTGTTCCTAGTGGGGTTTTTAGGATATTGTCTAGAGTCTACCTAGGACCACTGGTATATATGAAGCAGGGCTCTTAATTGGACCTGAGGACTCTATTTCAACTAATTTTTAATCTTCTCAACTTTAAATACATTGCCTAGAGATTCAGTTACTATTGAATTCATTTGGGTTTTGGAGGGGAGAGAAATGTAACTAGACAACTGGTTTGCTTTTTTAATAAAATCACTTAATTCAAAAAGATTGAATTTAATGTACTTATTTATACAGAATGTGTAACATATATTGCTCTAAGTCTATCTCTACTTTATAGCATTCTATTAGAGGTCGTATTTCAAATTATATCATGGAAAGTGTTAATAAAATCAAATATTTGTGGATTTTGATTGATGGGTATTAGATTGCATTCTCTTCTCACTATGTATTAATATCACTCTAAATATCCAACTGGTATTTACATATAAACTAATGATTTTCCTTCTCTATTTCTTATTCCATAATGTAAAACTATTGTTCAATATTCAGAGCCTAAGAATTTTAGGGTACTTGGAATCACTAAAAATGCTATTCAAGGTAGTATAAAGCATATTATAACAAACAAAAAAGGGGTAATTAGTAACAGTACCCATGAAATTCTTCACATGGATATTTTTTCAGTTGTTTTCAATCTTTCTTAACACATCTGAGAGTGGTCATTTTAGTTTAGCATTCTTTCTCTACTGATACTCTCAGACTCTCAACTATGTTCACCATCAAGTTCAAATAAGTGAAATCAAACAATCTGTTTTCTGACACTGATACAATCAAATTAGCATGAAATAACAGGAAAAAATTTACTATAAAGTCTCAAAACCTTTGGGAGTTAAGCACCAAACTTCTATAGCCAAGTCATAAAATGTACCATAAATACACTTCACAATTAATTAAATGAAATGTGAAATACACTAAAATGTGTGGGATCACTTAAATCAGTGCTTAAATATTTGCGTTACACATGCAGAAATATCTTAAATAAATATCATAAACAAAATATTGTAAAATAAAACTCCAATGTATAAAGAAGGAAGAAAATAGTAAAGAACAGAAATGATGAAAATAAAAGACAATTCTGTCTTTGTGAAAGACTGTCATCAGGAAGATCATGGTTAGAGGCCAGTCCATGCAGAAAAGACTTACATTCTATTTAAACGGGGATGATGGCACAAACCTGTTATCTCAGCTACCAAACAAAGTTCAAAATACAAACTAGGAGGGACACTGGTCAGTCAAGAAATGAGCTTCTCACAAATAAAAAATAAATAAATAAATTTAAAAAAATTAAAAAAATAATAAATAAAAATATCAGGGACAGAATAATGAAGGAATGTTGTAGTCTGAGGTGAAATCCGTATGAAAATATACAAACCTGATTAAACATATAAGTATCTGAGCAGTAAAAAAAAAAAAGAAATGAGCTTCTGTCTGAAGAATAACTAGCTCAACAAAAAACTATGTATATGACTTAAGTTTTAGAAAACCTGTCTAGTAATGCAAGCTTGGTCATGCATTCATACTCATGTACTGAAGAAAGAAAAAGGACAAGGTTAGTAAAACAAGAACCCATGTATAAAAAAAATTCAAAGTTGGTAAGTTCTTAGCCAAAAAAAAAAATAATGAAATAAAATCAGTTACTCTATCATGAGAAAGAGTGAATACTGACAAGTAGTTCACATAAAGTAAAGGGAAGGAAGGGAGCAGTATGAGAAATTCTATAGTCATGAAAATCTTCCACTCAGATGGTGATAAATTTTTAACAAGCAAAAGTATATCATAAAGCAACAAAAATCAAGTAGATAACTTTAAATCCCTTATTTCTGTTAGTTAAATCAAATTTATTTTAATATTAATAGACCATTTTAGAAGCAATGTGCTTCAAATTATGAGTATAAGAGTTCTCAGTCCTAAAGAATTGCAACTTATTAGTGCTGCTGTCTTTGACTAATTTGGTTTCATGTGATCATTTGTAAATTTGTCAATATATATCGACAAAATCCTGAATAAGTAGATGTGTATTTATATGGTTTTTTTTCTCTTTATTTTTTGACTTAATGTGCCTTGTATCTGCTGAAATACTTTATTTAGTTGGTAACTTTGAAAGAATCATCACACTCAATACCAATGTCATTAAGGAAGGCAAACACATAGTACAATAGAGGCTGAGGACAATCTGTATCTTGGAATAACACCTTTGACTAAGTACACAGATATTTCAGAATCTTATGATCAAAGTCATTAGCATGGTACAGATTCTTGATTACTTTTGTTTTTTAAAAAAAGCTTTGAGATTATTCCACTTAGTGTTTTGGCCAAGTCTTTTGATTAGTTTGGAGTTAATCAGTTCTATCTTCATTCTTTTACCAAAGTAAAAATGTGTTTTGATGTTCATGTTCTATAAAGGGCATTTGTATCAATGGCAGTTCATTTTCTCCTGGGATGCTCTTGCAATTTTGCAGTGCTAAATGTTTCCTTCAAGCACTTACTGAGGTCACCTCTCTTGTTAAAGAAGAAAAATTGCAATTCCTTCACTGAAAAATTCCAAAAGTATAGCTTAGATGGTAAGTAAACCTATGATTAAAATTTAACTGATAGACAGGTAACATATCTTCTGCGTTGTTATCCATTTCTTCTGTTTAGTTATACAAACATTAACTTTAAAAGTATATTATGATCAGAAATAAATTAATTTTAAACCACCCAGTGTTACGTGCTGTATTAAATAGCAATAATGGTAGAGTAAGAGAACTCAGATTTCCTTCATTTATCCTGCCAATGACATATATGTAAACATATATTTTATGAAAGTAATGACAGTCATTTGCATTATGAGAGAGCTCTGTGATTTACAGTTTATTAATAAATATGACAGCTAGCATTATTCTTTGCAGATTTTATAGCAATATTATTGTATAGATTTGAAAAGTTCTTTTAAACTTATGGAATCTATATGATGCTTATCCTGTTGTATATATCCTGTCTTACCTAATGCCTAGGGGGAGTCTGAACTGTAATCTTCTCACTGTTTTCTCCCTCATTGTTGGAAATGACAGGCACATGCCTTCCTCTGTGCGCAGAGACATTGTTATTCCCCTGTAAATGAGATAATAGGCATGTGCCACCATGGCAGTCATTGCTTGAGATGGAGTCTTACAAACTTGTTTTTGTCCAGGACTGGCTTCAAGTCATGATGTCATGATGTCTTCTGTCCAAATAGCTAGAATTATGGGTGTGATGCATTGTGTCCAGCTAAAAAATGACTTTTCAAATGTATATCCCTAGAATTAAAAAAATAATATATTAATGTCAAATTGTATATATTGTGTTTAAAGGTAACTCCAAAGTGACTGTTTTTGCTTCTAACTGCTTAAATTAAATAACATTTAAGAAAATAGAGGCTTCAGAAAAGAAAACTTGAAAAGGCACAAAGTCATAAAGAAGGAGAAATGGAAGCAAACGCTCACACTTGTTTAAGAGAAATAAAGGAGACTTCACGTTAAAGGCTTAAGCAAATTAGCCTCACCTGCTGCTGAGTAAAAGAAATACATACAGGTGTTTCCCTTGGACTCTTGCAGTTAAGCGCAAAAAAATCTAACTCAGTGTCCACATATTTCAACCAACTTACTGCTCCTTTTAAAGAGTATGACTATGCTAGTTATTATTGATTCTGCTCTCTCTTAGCAATGCCTTTCATATAGTTTTTGATGCTTTGAGAAAAGACAAATTGCAAAAATAAAGATGCAATTATATATAACAAAAGAATGTCAAAGCCATTATGAAGCTTGCTGAGAATCCCTTTGACAATGCGCACTTTGTGCATATGTGTACACCATGTCTAAGTCAAAGTTATACTTGTAGCTACACTTACACATGCACAATTACAAAAACAGACAATTTCCCCAAGACAAAAGGATATAAAGATCAAATGGATGAAATAGAAAGCACCTGTTGTTACCCTATAGGTCTAACTATAATCTGCACAATCACGTGTATGAAGTATTAATAAATTGGCTTCAGGAAGACAAGACTTAACCTTGTGCATTGCAAACCTTGAAATCAACTTACTCTGTCAGGAGTGAGTTTTTCAGTAGATGAGTCAGTTGCAATGGCAACGATTGTTGTAAATCAAATGTCTATTCATGCCGGGTGCTGGTGGCTCACACCTGTAACCCTAGCTACACAGGAGGCTGAGATCTGAGGATCGTGATTTAAAGCAAACCTCGGCCAGGAAAGTCCTTGAGACTCTTATCTCCAATAAATCATTAGAAAACCGGAAGTGGCACTGTGGCTCAAGTGGTAGAGCTCTCGCCTTGAACTGAAGAGCTGAGGGACAGTGTCCAAGCCCAGAGTTCAAGCCCCACGACCAACCAAAAAAAAGTCTATTCACGTTCAGTTTTTATTTCTAAACTGCATTCTGTTTCATTGACTTATTCATGTGTTCATGCCTGTTTATGAAATGACTAGTATTCTATTACTAGATAGTATTGTAAAATCTTTAACTTACTTTTGATTCTTTAAGATATTCTTGGAATTTTTTTTCCTTTGTATTACCACACGTTTTTAAGCCAATTTGTCAATTTCCACAAAATGGCTACTGGAGTTTAGGGTTTTAGATGAAATACATATCTAGGTATTGATAGATATAGAAATATCTAATATATATGTATATACATATCAGACATGTCTAATGCATTAGACTTCAGATATGCCTATATATATACACATATTAGACATTTCTACATTTAATTCTTTAATGGTAGGTAGAATTTATTTTTATGTGTATGTTTAGGAACCAGCAATTTCTAGTTGTTTAGAAACTGTGACTTTTTCATTCACATAATCAAAGACTCTCTTAAAAAGGTTCGATATTACCTTTACCATTTTTTTAAATTTTATTTTATTTTATTTGTGTCCTTTACCATTTTTATCTTGTGATTTTATATAATTGTCTTGCTGTCTGAATAACTTCTAGAATAATTAACAAAAGTTGCAATTATATTCTATTGTACTTTTCAATAATAGTAATGATATTGTTAACATTTCATATTATAGGATAAAATAATTGAGGGGATTTGTATTATTTCTTTTCTTTTTAATTTAATGTAATTTATTTATTTTTTGTAGGTCGTGGGGCTTGAACTCTGGGCCTGGGTGCTGTCCCTCAGCTCTTCAGCTCAAGGCTAGCACTCTACTACTTGAGCCACAGAGCTAGGTCCGGTTTTCTGAGTGGTTTATTGGAAATAAGAGTCTCAGGGATGTTTTTGCCTGGGCTGGCTTTGAACCAACATCCTCAGATCTCAGCCTCCTGAGTAGCTAGGATTAGAGGCACCAGCCACCGGTGCCCAAGTGGTTCTTTATAAAGGTTCCTTATTGAATCTTATAAATCAGTTTTCCTTCCTTGGTTGCTAGGACTTTTAAAACTTTGAGTGGATTTTGAATTTATAAAATATACACTTTAGGTGAGGTGGAGCACAGAAATAATAGGCTAAAGGGTGAACAAATGCAGCGGTGATACTCACTAGACACTATGTTGAAAATGAACTATACACCTTGTTGAGGGAGAAGGGTCAAGAGATAAAAATCTGGGAGAAAACAAGGGAAAAGGTGACACTGTTCAAAAAGAAATGTACTCACTACCTGATTTATATAACTCTAATCTCTCTGTACATGACCATTACAATATATACACATATTTTTGCGTGTATATATATGTATAAACACATTGTATACCAGAAATTTCTAGAATATTTACTTTAATGAACTTTTCTATTTCTTCATGCAATTTACCAATTGCTCTTATAATCTAGCAAGTAAGATTCATTGATTTGTAGTTATGCAAGGAAATTTGCATTTGAATAAACATAACATTAACACAAATACTTATGATAAAGAATGATATTGAGATTTTATTTTAGTCATCATTTTAAACCTATATTCATAAGATATTTAAGGCTTTAATAGTTTATTCAATTTACAATATGTATAATATTATTCTGTATTATTATGTTTAATGAAAAGAGTTACTGCATTAATTTTTAAGTTTTAATTTTTAAATTTATTGTAAATTTTTTTCAGTACTTTAATTTGTTCATCTTAGTCTGATGATTACTTAGAACTTTCTGTTTCCTTTACATTTATTAGTGGTTGTATTACATATGTTGGAAAGGTTTTATTTGTATCTATTTAGTTTTACTAGCATCTAAAATTTTACTTCCTATCTTTTATAGAAAAATTATCTTTATTATTTTTAATTATTTCATCCTCTGTCAAGTTGTTTATAGCACTTATAACACATCTTTTGCCTGAATAGAGTAGCATATTTTCTTCAAATTTGCTATTGAGGCAACTAGAAGAGAGTAGACTAAATTACAGTTACCATTATCTGCAATGAGTTATTCATTGTTTTTGTTCTATGAGATATATGGTCCAATTGTGATGGCAGTGTTTATGAATGTTATTGCAAGTGTGTCAATCAAAAGAATTCATGTTTATGAAATAAACTTCTGATAATTCTTTGCATGCTTTATTCATTAGACTACTAAGTCAAAGATTAATACTAAAGAATGTTGTGACATCATAGAAAATAAACAGGTGCATATATTTCATAATAGTCCATTATACTTTTTTGACTGTTCTCATCTAACTGATTATTATCTTCTACAATTTTTTATAACTCTGTAGATATCAAGCAAATGTTAGGTGGAAAATGAATAGGTTTATGTAATACTTTTTAATATAACGCTTTTAGTACAATTGAGACTGCATTGAACAAAATAAGAAAAACCAATATTCAAGGATACTATTTATTACTTAATGGCCCTCAAATAACTCATTTTATTTTTTATAAAACTAGCATAACTAGTATCACCTATGAAAACAAATATAGTTATCCAATATAATTACAAACCTAATATGCAAACATACTTATTAATTTTGCAGTTAATTGCAGAAACTCATCTTTTGCTTCTGAGTGCAATTTATATTATAAAGCTGTATGGTCTTTATAGAAGACTGTGAATAAAAACTTATTTCTATTTTATAAAGATAAATTAGATGTGTTGGAAAATGAAAAATTTTTAAATAGTTGTAATGATTCCTATAGATCTTGGAAGTCATTTTTCTCCTGTCACTTTTCTACACACAATAAAAACACAGGAAGCTTGAGCTAGAGTAATTTGCTTAGATTGTATTAAAAACAGTTTTATGTGAATTTTTATTTTGCACTGAGCCTCAAGATAGACCAAAAGGAAAGATAAACTTTTAAATGTGCTGCACTTTTGATTGTAATCATTTTATATATATAAAACAAACAAATCATTCTCAAAACGTTCTGTCAAAACAGATTAACTCTAGTGGCTCTAAAGTTCAGCCTGCTAGTTTGATTTTATTAAAATGACTTCATTATTTACCTGAATCAAATTGAGGAAGTCAAAAGGGGAAATAAAGAAATATGTCAATGAGTCAATGTGACACATGCAAGGAAATAATCACTAAAGAATGTTCTTTTAACTATAAGTAATATGCTTATATATTGTATAAGGTATGTCAGAAGATAGCTTTATAGTATTCATGTTTATGAATTATTTTGACAGCACTAGGATTTGAACTCAGGTTTCAGAGATACCATCAACTCTCATTTCACTGGTGATTTTGAGATGCGGTCTTATATTTTGTTCAGGTGTGTACCTGGATCAAGATCCATTTTTATGCTCTTGCTACAGCTAGGGTAATAGGTAGAAGTCCTACACTCCCAACTTCTTCCATTGATTCTGAATCACATGAACACCTTACCTAGGTTGGGCTGAAATAATATCTTCCTGATCTCAGTCTTTCAAATAGCTGGGATGTCAGATGTGTGCCACCATGCCCAAATATTAGTTGAGAAAGAGTCACATGTATTTTCAGTCTGGCCTCTATCCTGAGTCCCTCTGAACCCAGTCTCTTACAAGGAGCCTTGAAACAGCATCTAGCTTATAATTCCTGATATTGTGATACTTTTAATACTTGTAATTTATTGATTTCTAATTTCTTATAGATTTAGCATTATCAACACCTATGTATGTGCATGTGCATGTGTGTGTGTCTGTCTGTCTGTCTATAATTTAGGAAGTTGGGATTTTATGTGTGTGTTTGTCAGGGGCTGATGGTTTATACCTGTAATAATAGCTATTCAAACAATAGCTACTAAAATCTTGAGACTCACAACCAAAATAATTGGTAAAATGCTAGAGTGGCAGAGCCCATGCCCAGCACGTGTATTTGAGTTCAAACCCCTGGAGAAATAGAAGTGTATTTTTATTCTTTATCTTGAATTTGTCATCCTGCAATAGGTGTAGTATCTTTAAATTAAATTAGCCATCACTATTCATTCAAATTTATTAGTATATTTTACTAAAAACAGCTAATACATGAAGTCTGCTTAAGGAATACAAGTTAGTGTCATGCGGGATGTTTTAATATTCATAGAAGAAATGACAAAAAGATGAGCATATAGCTGAAAAACAAATAAAAACTTTCCTTCATTATTATGCTCTCTTAATAGTAACAATTTTATGTTGTTACTATTCTCCCTCTTTGGAGAGAATCACAAAGGTGCAATGCCTAAGTGGCTCTCCATATTTATATAAAATAATATACATACTGAAACAAACTCCTAGGATATGGAAACAAAAGACTTTTTAAAATTTGATTTTCTCTGTTTGATGATCCTGTATGCACATGCATATCCGTGGGAGGGTGTGGGAGGAGGGCACAGAACTCATAGGAAAAGAGGGAAATTTTCACAACAGTGGAGCACACTGGACATTGATGGAAACGAAGCATGCAAGTAGTGAGTGGAGATGGGAAGGAGGGAATGGGAGAGATGAGGGAACACTGACATCGTAGAAAAGGAAACGGACTTATTACCTGACTCATGTAAATGTAACTCCTCTGTATATCACCTCTATAATAACAATAAAATACATTTTTAAAATATTCTTAAGCAGTCACATGATTTTGCATTTTCACAGAGAAGCAAAAACCGTTTGTAGAATAATAAAAGCTTTAGATTTTTTGGCTAATCACATTTCTTATGGTGCATTTGGGGAGGGCTCCTTTCAAAGGCTGAACAATGGAGTAATTACTTTCTATCATTCTTCATTCCCTGTGGAGTTTATCTGAATGGACACTGTGCTTATAGTTATCCTCTAATCAGCACAGTTTTAGATAAAGAAAAGCGAGAATGGTGCACAAGTTAATCTCAAAATTACAGCATTCAAATATTGAGTAAATATGAGTGAAGTTTGGACGGATTTTGAAACTCCAAAAATACTTACACATTCTGTGGGCCTGTGTCTTTACTTCAGTTTCTTCAAATGTCAAAAATGAGAACTCTTTGAGTTTATTTGAATGAAAACTTAATGGATTCAAAAGTCAAAAAGTTAAAAATAATAAATATATATCTGAAACCATTTGCTGGTATTTAAAACTGAACAGTGAATTGAAATATCCAAACACAGACTCCAAGGGACTTTTCTGCCAACCATCAAAAATGTGTCAAAATCAGAAGAAAATGAAATTGTATACAGATACTTAAAGATACAATATCTTCCCAGGCTGAACTAAAGCCTATTTTAAATTCTTAAATTCTTTAATAACTAATTACATGCCAACATCACATAATCAAAGGAGAGGAAATAATAATATTCAGGCACTATAAAAAACATATGTTGTAATTAGTGTTACTGACTATACTCATGTTTGACTTTGACATAATAAAATCATGTCCAAATAGCTGTCACACTTATAAGAATTGCAGGACGACTTTTTCCTATACCATGAATTATCACATGATTTTGGAAAGTATGATAGTGACATTTATTTCAATTAGAATCCTTGAGAGCAAATTCTGCCAAGCAAATCTGTGTTTTCCTCTACTTCAATGGAGCAAATCCAATCTATCAAACAGATTTATTCACTAATGAGAATTTTCTTATTTGGCCAAATCTGAGCAGAAATGAGTAGGTTGGCCTTTGAGATAAATTCATACTTCTTTTGAAGGTGTATTTCTTCCATTACAGTAACCATAAAAAAGCTGGCAAGTACATTTGAGTAGCATATTTAAGTATATATCATTATTAATTAAATTAATACTCTATTGGATATAATTATTCATTTTATTCTATATATTTCCAGAAATTTAGTAGAACAAAGATATTTTAAAGACTTATTGGATATTCTAATACATACTATCCAATGTAATTTGAGTTCACCAATCCTTAATTCAGTCTGTGTATCTGGAAATCAATTTGGTGTTTAATTAATCCTGTCTTTTTAATTAAAAATGCATCATGAATTTCTATTTTTTATTTAGAATTTCTTGAAAAATTTAACATGAATTTTTATTACATTAAAATTAGCTATCTTATAGGTTTATGTTTTGTGATATGCTCTCTAATTTAATATTTGAATTTGTAATACTTTATAAGAATTATATATTGATACATGTAAAATTGTGGTATAACCTTAACAGTATCCTTTTGGCAATTAAAGGAAATTATCACAGTGAGCTTAATAATAGTTTGACTTTACTCTGTACACTTTAACTCTAAAAATAATTTATTTAAGTTCATGAACTGGGTGAGCACTTGTGAATTAGAATTTTTATCTTATCACAACTATTTTCATTAGAATGTCAGATCCATTTCCCTATAAAAGTGATTTCATAACATAATTTTTGATAAATTGTTGTGCTACTCTTTATAGCAATGCATGTGAAAATGTTGGCAGCCATACAGAAGACGTTAGCATTAAATCCCCTTCTAGATTTCCTTCCATAATTTTACCATTAAGCTTTGTGCTAAATATAATTAGACTTTCACATAGTCAATTGCTTTACTCTATTTTTGTAACAAATATCCATCTATGTGTTAACAAATTTTAAGCTTATTGGCATTAATCTCAATAGTCAAAATAAGGAATACTAAAAATGCTTTTTAGAAAATAAAATTATTTTATAGGACCCAAGATAATTTTTGTTTTAAAAAATCACAAAATACACTTATTGTATTAAAACTCTTATCCTATATATTTTTGCCATGTTAACTGTTACAGGTTGATTAAGGAATCCACTTTCTGTTTTATTGTCAATGAAATAGTACTCATATTATCTTTGACCTGGTTTTTCTTCTTTTATTGCTCTAGATAGGCTTATGTTAAGAACTAAGACTTGAATTCTGAGCTGAAAATCCCATATATATAATTGACTTCCTGGCTTGAATTCCAAGAGATCAACTTCAAGTTTTGAATTTTTATATTGTGTTCACTAAAATTATGTAAAATAATCTGTTTGAAATTCAAACAAAAAAATAAAATAAAAAGAAATTCAAACACAAGCAAGCAAAATTATAGATCATGTAGAAATAGACAAATTAGTTATTTTTGTTGAACCAGCATGACTCTACTAAGCAGGATCCAGTATTTGAAGACTCTAGCTTTTGGGAGTTCACTATTTATAGACCATCAAAGTGTTTGTTTCTTATATTAGTTTAAATTTCTCTCTCTCTCTCTCTCTCTCTCTCTCTCTCTCATCTATCTATCTCTCCATGTGTTAATATCTTAACACATTTTCCTCAAGGAGGGGAATCTGTTTTTCATAATACTTTCAGAGAAAGGCATTTAAGAAAAAGAACCTTTGAATTAAGTATTCATTCATTCAACCCTTAGAAAACTATTTGTGAAATGAACAAAGAATGAAGTGAAAATACATCAAATAATGATAACAAAAGTCCTTTTCTTATTTCAGTTGAATTTTTACAGAAGTAAACAGTAATCTGGGATGGTATTATGAGACAAATCTTTGGAAGTAATAAAAACAAATAATTAGAATCTTACATAGTTATTTAAAATAGTCATCTGGTTATAACTAATTCTGCAGAAACAGCACAGCATCATTCAAACTAGGGTAAATCGTCATTTGCATTTCATTTATAATATCAAACAATTTATTTCCATAAAATATGAAGTATCAGTTCAAATCTATGAGAGACAAAAATAAACCTTTCATTAATAATGTCGGTTAAGTAAAAATAAGTATTTTAGTATTAAATGTAATAAAGTATATTAACAAAAAATTATTTTTATCTCATACATTTCTAACTTACACTTTGTATTTTATGGAAATAAATTGTTTGATATTATATGTATGGAATTCAGAAGTATCCTGAAATTTTGTGAAGAGATATGCAATTTTGTAGATAGATAGATAGATACATAGATATACACATAAGTAGATAATTAATATATTTTTACAATTTATAATACATCATTACTTAAATCCATCTCTATAATTTTTCTTTTTTAAACTGTAAAGTTATATAAATCAAATGACAGTTTGTGATGAAAATTGAATTCTTTCCTGTATAAGCATAGGTTTTTAAAATATAGGTAAACATTTATTCCAAAAATGTGTTGCCTCTCAAACTCTTCTTCTACATTCAAGTGACAAACTGGAAACATCCATCCAACACCATTGTTTTTTGTTCTCCAGAATGCTGGTTACAATTTACTTTAGAACGACATGAAAAACTCTCTTCACAATAGCTGCAGCAAGAAAAGTATGTGCTTTTTAACTGTCTTTTTCCAAGATAAATGGTGCAGGTGTAGAGGAATTAATGAAGCAACTGCCAAATTGCAGGGGTCATTGGTGTGTTGAAAGCTATAAATTAGCCAGGTCTTGTGGGAAATTACCCTCTCCCTCTATTGAGATTCTGCCATTTCTAAATTCAAGTTCAGGGTAAAAGAGAAAGCTATTTGAAAGTGGAAAGCACAAATGCAAGTGTACTATTGTATTTTTGATAATTCTAGGTGAAAAATCCATAGGGGATTATGTAATAAATATTACCTGGAAAATAAAGTGTACCAATATAAAAGAAGTTTAAATTGAATTTAGTCTAAAGAAGAAGAGAAGGTCTACGTTATGTATATGTCTATGTGTGTATATATATAAAGCCCCATATTATCAATATTACTTATATATGTGTATATATGTGCAAATAACTATGTGAATATAAATGTGTATACACGCATATATTTCCATGGGCAAGAGAAGTTTAAAAAGTTGGAATACTGGAGCTGGGAAGGTGGCTCAGTGATACAGCGCTTGCCTTGCATGCATGAGGCCCTGGGTTCGATTCCCCAGCACCACATAAGCAAAAAGAAAAAAGCCGGAAGTGGCGCTGTGGCTCAAGTGGTAGAGCGCTAGCCTTGAGCTGAAGAGCTGAGGGACAGCGCCCAGGCCCAGAGTTCAGGCCCCATGACCGGACCCAAAAAAAAAAAAGTTGGCATACAATATACTCTGACATTCACTAGTATCTATGATTATTAAGTTCTTACTTAAGCCGATGCTTTTCAGGGAATTGTTACTGTGTAATACCTAGGATTATAAGAATTTGAACTCAAATAAGAGTTTCATGATATACTTCTCTCACTTTTTGTTTCAGTGTCTTAATTTCTCACTCTTCATGTCAAAGGCAATGAGCTTATTATTAAAACTCACTTTTTTATTAGAATAAATGATACCAGAATATTGGAAAATACTGAATGTAGAAAGGAAAAAATTACTAATAGCCAAAACAAAATATCTAATTTATTTGTGTTACAGGAAAAATAATTGATATGCAAAAATAACCTATTTGTAAATTACAGCAATTGTTGTAAATACTCTTAACTAGAAAGTTAGTGAGTTGTTGAATACACATAAGCTCTTTTCATAGAAGTAAAAAATTGAAATATCCTACAAATAACACAAAGACAATATACTGAATGGGATTAAAAGTTAAATTAATTATATAGCATGTCTGCATTTGTTAAATATAACATAAAGTTGTGATAATTTTTGGCATTGAATGTTATTCAGTACTGCTACTGTCCCTGGAAGTTTACTCTAGTTTCTTTTTCCTGTCTTAACATCTATCCTTACTATCAACTCTCAATTCTCCAACTTATGTTCCTCAATATAACTGACAATTATCTTAGAATATATGTTATGATGATTAATCAGGTTTGCCAACTTGATTGAATTGAGATGCATCTAGGAAGTTAGCAAATTGCACCCCTGTGAATACTTGGGATAAAGTTGGTAGAGAGGTATACTATGAGAGAAAGATCAACCTTAATGTCAGTAGGGATCATGCAGAATCAAAAGAGATAATAAATACATCTAACACAAGCAATTTTGTTTTCTTTTATTTTCTGTCTGCCAGAAGACTCCATCTAATCTCACAAGGTCATACTGGTAGAATCTCAAAGACCAGATTGTCAACAGTAATGCATGACTATGCCCATGAAGATTTCTGAACTTTGTGTTTAATAACTTAAAATTTCATACAGATATGAGTGAAAAGCTGTACTGATTTTGTTATATTTACCTTGTGTGCTATATTTTAACATAACTTCTAGTTCAATCTTAATATGTTCAAGCTTTACTTATTTCCTTTTTATCTTTATCCCTATTATAAGTGTGAATTTTGTTTACTTTAATCTATTTTGCTTACTAATAGTTTTAATTTCTTATAAGAAGCTAATGAAAACATCTGTCATTTTTTTCCCTAGAGGACATATTGTGATGTAATGATATTCAAAGCTTTTATGACTCTTATATCAGCACAATTTATTTTGTATTACTAAATAATGATTGAAAGTGTTATGAAGATTTGATTTCAATTTGATTTTGCAGGTCCTTGTTTCTGTTTTGTCAGGCAATGGTAAAAATTGAAGTCAGCTCATATTAATCTTTCATATTGCCCAAAATATTAAAATTGCATTCATGGGACAAATTGTGTGCTATATCATGGGAAATACAGAGTGATCAATCAGATGTATTTTTTGGAATGTTTTACTTTTAATATGCTTAATTTTAGCTCTTAATGTGATGTGGCATGCAGTACATAGAATTTTTCTATGAATGAAATCTTTGTGTTACTTGCTGTTTTAAAAAATTAAGGATAAGCTAGGAGCTGGTGGTTCATGCCTGTAATTTCAGTTAGTCAGAGGCTGAGATCTGAGGATGGAAGTTGGAAGCCAGCAGTTTATTTCCAATGAACTGTTCAGAAAAGCCGGATGTGGTGCTGCGGCTCAAGTGATAGAGGGCTCACTGGGAATTCTGAAAACTGTCCATGGAAGGGTTAAAACAGACAGCTCTGGAGGTTTAAGAGGCTGCAATATTGCCCCTTTTCCTTGGTGCTGGAAGGGCTGAGAACTGAACCTTGAAAGCCAGATAAAGTAGAACACATGTTTGAATTATGCCTGAGTTGCAGTCTTCACTCAAAACAATAAGGGAGCCAATACTTCTCACGTACTCTGTTTGGTCTTTGATTGTAATGAAAGGATAGACGGCTTTGGTTTTCACACGTACCCGTGGTAATCGTCCCTGTACTAAACTTAATAAATAAGCTTGCTTACAGGTTCAAGAGCCTGTGAGCCTTAGGCGCGCCTCTGGTCCCAGCTGCTACTCTCTAACAAAAGAAAACAAAAAAACTCAGGAACAGCTCCCAGGCCCAGAGTTCAAGCCCAAGAACTGGAAAAATAAATCAATACATAAAAACAATTAAGGACAAGTAATTGTGGAAATTCTCAATTATCTCAGTTGCAGGGACTGAGAAAAAGCTCAGTGATAGAGCATGTGCTTAGCAGGTAAAAGTTATTGGTTTCAATCCCAACATTAAAACAATTGAACCCCTTCAAAACAAACAAATACTAACAAGAAGGAAATGACAAAGGTCAGATAATAATTTCTTTCACTATTTCCGACTGACCAGTAATATAAAAAATAACTTACAGGAATTGTTTTCTACATGTTTAGCTTACATATCCTTTTGCTAAATTTAAATTGAAATCTTTTTGTTTAAATTTATGTTGGTTTAATTTGCCTTAGTTTACTTATGTTATATACTGAGGCTAACTCTAGTGAAACGATGGAGCATTCACATTATTTGAAACAAGTGTTATTTTGATCATCACATATCCAAAGAAAAAACCTTGTTACTACTCATACTCAATGAATGTGTGAACATCAGCAAAATATCACCACACAAAGAAGACAGACATGTTTCTCTTCATCTCTGATATTTTAAAATATATTTTAAATAAGTGTCTTATCAAAGTAAAATTATTCTGCAAATCTGAATCCTACAGTTTCTCAGGCTTGCTTATTGAACTTTTAACAAAGTATTCATGGTCCATTTCATGGACTGCTCTGTTCCCAATTCAAATATAGTTTCCCTATTATTTTTTATATCTGAAATTGGAAGTACCCAAGCAGCAACCATCTTTTATGAAGAATGAATCCTGGGAGGATTTTGTTGATTATGTTTTGTTTAATAAGATGAGATACACAAAGATTTCAGTTCTATACTATTTTCTAGATGAAGGAAATATCCTTATTCAATGATGCAGAAAATATCTAGTTTCCTATTGAATGTGTAGATTCTTATTGAAGCATAAATGAACTGATGCTTGCCTTAGAGAATATGAATTCATATTTTTATTTTTAAGCATTTTCCTTATTAAATATTCTAATTTTCCAGTGCACAAATGCATGATACTAAGTTGATTGCTTTTGTCTTACTAATTAATGACATTAGTGTAAAATGGAGAATTCTTAAGAAAATAAGCTAATAAAAAAATCTCATGTAATTTAAGTCTCAGAGAAAGTAGTGTTCATTTAACAAGTAAGTTGTCTGTGGGCAGGGAATGTGTTAGAAACCATATGTTAGAGTAAAGTCGATTTCTTGTTATGTATTAACTCAATATTCCAATTGGTGAGTGGATACTATGAGTCTAGAATTGAAAATGAAGTATTAAACAGTTCTATACTAACTCGAAATATCTCACTCAGTGTGTTAAAATTATAATTTTGATTAAGTGATTCCTTTTTAGGTTCCATGACAGTAAGGATTAAATCAATGTAATGATCCTGAAAATACTCTAGCATGACATTAATAGACTAATTATAATGAAATCATACCTGCTTATTATAATTAGGAAGTATAGTTATGAACTGAGGATGTCAGATTCTCAATCTCTACATGGCATACTGAGTGAGCTGATTTGCTTGTACTCTATAGAGTAAGGATTTTTGAAGTCTGTTTATTTGTTTTAACTTTTGATTCTTAATAAAACATATACCTGAGCCCTAATTTGATCATGCATTTCTGTATTATTAGACTAGGATCTCCCCATGAACATATGAAAAGTACAGAATGAAATCAGGGCACAAATATGTTCACATGTGAGCTATATACCACATCAAAGCTGAAGAGAAAAAGTGCCACAGTCTGATAACTGAGGAATCACTAGGGAATTTTCATGTATATTGACATACGTACCAAGAGCGCAGCAAAGAGCAAAATATTCACTGGGAAATTTGCAAATCTTTGATGCATTAGAGCATTTTAAAATAAAGAAAATGATAGATGACAATGAAATGTATAAGAAAGCATTTTAAAGGTACAGACAGTAAAAATAAATGAATGGATACATAGAGATATATCACTTTTCATGCTTTGTCTTATTAATTTCATTTGGAATAGCAACAAAACCAAATATTTGGACCTTCAGTTTTTATCAGTACTTATTCTACTTCATAGAATTTTCTGTATATATTCACACATGGACCCAAGATGAAAGAGATAATAAACAGTTAATTTCTTCTCCTCAGACATTGTCTATTTCAATAAACTACATTTTCCTAAGACTCATGCTGACCCAATCTTTCCAATCTCTGTAATATGATTTTCTTTACATTCTCATAATTTAGAGAGGCATTTACTAACTTCAAGCTCTTCATTATTCTCAGGTGTCCTTCTCATTCCCATACAATTTCTATCCCAATTAATTAATATTTTGTTTTTCTAGTTACTCAGCCCAAACATTAAATTCATCATTGATTCCAGTTTTCCCACCATAAATGCAATCTCTCTACAAATTAGCATATATCTTTTATAGAATCTCAACTATGATAACGACTGCAGTGTTTCTAGCCACCAACACTCCAATATTTTTACTTTTACTGTATTATTAATATTATTTAACATATGATCTCTCTCAATTCCCCTTTTCCTTTCTTTGTTGTACTAACAGTTAAGTGGGTTTCACTGTTGCTAGACCACTTGATCTGCCATTCCAGATATAACCCAAGTAAGTTGTGTTTTTGTTTTTAGATAAAATTTGTCAGCTCTTGCCTGCACTAGCATCGCAAACTGAGATCTTGCCTCAGTCTCCAGAGTACTCAGGCTGCAAATCTGCGTCATCATGACATCCTCTCATTTCTTTCCCTTGGAGGTAATCTTTAAAGTGGAAATTATTCTTTTACTGATAACCCTCTGCTACATTCAAGAGGAAAGGACAAAACTGATTTGACCTTCTCTTACTTCTTGGAAGTCATATGTTATGCTCCCCTGGAACATGAAATTTTATTCATATTGTGTATGATAGATCCTTGAAAATGCTATCAGTTTTCCCATATCCATCTTCTCACCAATTGCTACTTATAAAGAATCCCTATATAGACTTTTCTCTGTCCCCATTCTTTGCTCTGACAGCTTTTTATCTGACCTCTTCACAGACAGATTTGTATCTGATATTTTCCCATGTTTTTTGTTCTTTATCATTTTTTCTTGATAATATTTTTCTTTATATAACTCTTGGAATGCTTTCCTCATTTGTGGCTTGTGTGTTTTCCCCTCTCCTATTAGAATGCAAAATCAAGCAGGGGTATTGGTTCTGTTATATCAATGTTGGAACAGAATTGTTACTCTAACATCATACACACTTTTAGTTAAGCATCTAGAGAAGAGTAAGCAATAGACAGCTCAACTCAGCTGGGTGTGGTTGGAATCCTGCAAGGCTGAAATCAAATGATCAGCAGGGCTGCATCCTTTTGGCAGACTCTATAGAGTTGAAGGTGCTTTTGTAGGTGTTCAGGGAATTGCATATTTCAGTGCTGTGAAGATGTCAGTCAAGACTCTTAGAGGGCTTTAGCTTAGCGTATCTATTTCTAGAAACCTTTCTAATTACTTGATTGTCAATACCAGCAATACTTGGCTGAGTTCTTTGTGCATTAAATCCTTCTGACTTCTGCCTCATACCTTCTATATCCTGCTTGAGAAACATCTTTACTTGTAAGAGCTTATGAGTTTTTTTCCCAGTACCAATGCCCAATAGTACCGGAAAATTTTCCTGTTTAATTCTTTAGTCCTAAATATGTTTGGAAAATTCCATGGAGCAAAAAAGAATTTTCAGGATTAGACATGGAGCTTTCTGAAATGGGAGGCAATCTTTCAAAGCTTGTAACAATGTACATGTAATTTCCACCATGCTTATTTGAAAAGTCAATAGAAATTAACATTCAATTAATAAATGCATTGTTATTAATCTGCTAATTATTAATTGTTATTAATCTCAAAATATATTCAGTTTAACAGTGAAATATATTTGATATATTTTAATAGTGCTTGAAAATAATGTTTCACATTAAAATCCTAAATTATTTATGCCTTATATTCAAACATTGTAGATTCAGTTCAGTGCTATAAATTGTCTTAGATGCACCAAGAATTATAATCAAATTAATGCTTGGCGTTGTTGCCATGGATTTTATGATCTACTTAATGGCATAAAAAGGTCAGAAATAATTATAAATTTATTTATGCTTTTGGGATATTATGACAATATGTGATCACAATGAAGAATCAGAAAAAAATCACCAAGAAATATAATTCAACTAAACATATCTCCTAAGAAAGAAAGATATTAAATAAATATGGCAAATTTGGCTCAAAATAGTAAAATTTGAGAAATAATTAACTGTAAGAAGAAATGAATTATTTGCAAGTGAGATTAAATAGTAACTGTGGAGTTTTCTAAACCTAGAAATATATAAATACAAACAAGCTGAGCAAAGAAATAATAGCATTCTCAGCACATATTTATTAATGAAAGAAAATATTTACCTGAGAAAGCATGTGCCTTCAAGATTTTTCTTATTTCAACAGAGAACAAAACAAGGGGAAAGAGAAAAGGAAAAGATTGAAAAATAATGCAATTTACAAGTTGGCTCCAAAGGTTCTATAGAAATATAAAGACTGCAGGAAAATTGAGTTTCAGATTATCTGCAAGAAAAAAACTTGAAGCTAACATAGCATTTAAATACTTAAAAATAATGTATGTGAATCTTCTCATTAAATGCTCAATAACTAATCCTGGTTCATTTCTGACAAAAATCACATTTTGGGATGAAGGTCATTGACCTATATCTGTAATCCTAATTAACTGGGTCATTGTGACCTGGAAGAAAACTATGTTGCATTAACCACAAACAAATCAGGACTAGAGGTATGGTTAACATGGTTGAATGTCATCTATGAACAAGCAAGTTGAAAGAGAATATGAAAAAGGAAAATTTTACCTATGTTGAAAGATTGCATTATGAGAAATGTGGAATGAAACATCTATATTCATAGTTTATTTTCAATGGTAATTTCCTTGGACTTCTATAGGCAGGGTCTGCTAGAACATTGCTATGGGATGCTTCAGAGTCTTCTGGCCTATCTTACATTGGAGGTTTACTTGGCTTGGTTCAACCAGCAGCAACTGAAGCAGAAACTTTCCCTACTTACCAGGTAGTGGCCATGTGAGGAGATTCTCTATCAGAGAACTTTTCCCAGTATCTTCCATTCTTCCTCCAGAAGATCCATCTTGAGTTGGAGTTTTCCATTGTTTCCTATTTTCTGCATAAAGGAAAATGGCAAGCAACAATCATTATCAATTAACCAACACAAATTATTTGTAAACTTTTTGTTTAGTTAAAAAAAATCAAATGAAAGTCATATTCTGATACCTCAGCCTAAGAAGATTGAGCTATGAAGATCATGGTTCAAAGCTATCACAGGCAAGAAAATCCATGAGATTCTATTGTATTAGCCATCATAAAAACCAAAAGTGGACCTGTGGCTCAAACAGTAGAATTCTAGTCGTGAGCAAAAATGCTAAGAGACAGGGACAGATCCTGATTCTAGCTCTAGGACCAGCACAAAATGTAGTCAAATGAAAATAATAAATAATAAAAGAATCAATGAAGAGCAAAAGAAGACATAAAGCACAGATTACCATAGAATTTATACCCCTGAGGAGACAGATGAGAATTAAGATAGCCTTGGCTGAGTCACATATTCATAATCCATGCTTAGCTCTCTCACAGCCTAAATATAAAAGGTTTAGAAAAGTAGTAATAAAATTTCCATCGCTCATTGAATACAAATAACATGTTTCTCAGAGTAAAATAAGATTTCTTGGAATTATTTGGTTTCTTTTTCTTTTGTGCACTATTATATCAGTGACAATAAATGAGCTAATGTCTGAAGGCCTTAACCACATTGCTGCCACAAATGTAATTATGGGTTGTAAAACCTAATTTTCATAGGTTCTTTGTAAAAAGACAGAACTGTGACACAAAAGTGAAATTCAGATGAGTTTGCTGGACAGATGTTAAGAAAAATAAGAAAATAATCTGTTACTCTTATGGGAGGACATCCAACATCTATTTATGATTAGAATCTGAGTGTACAAAATCACCATAGTCTAGGGTATTCTCTCTAATGGAATGAATGTACTATAATGCAACTTCTTCTTCTGGTAGTTTATATATGAAGCTATTGGTCTACCATATTTTCCTTACTATCCAGGACTCATAGCCAACACTGATGAGCCATTCTTCTAAGGCCTGATTCAATATTTATCAAGTGTCTTTAGGGAACTTCAAATTTATTTCCAGAAAATTCTCATTTCACAAGATTTATTCTTACTATTTCTCCTAGAGTGTGTTCTTTTCCTCTAGACTCATTTCCATCTTTCTGATATCACTCAGTATTTCTTTGTGCTATGGGGTATACTATTTCTTACAATGTATACTGGCATTCATTTAGAGTATATGCTTATTATGTTATATTAAATATTTTATTAATATGCTTAGAAATTCCTAAAATAAACATAAAAATATCTTTAGTATTTATCATCTTAATTTAGTGAAATATTTCTTTTATATGTGTGAAAGTGGAATAATAAAGCTTTACATTTGTTTCAGAAGTTGAGAGGAGGAATGAGATAGAGTGACGGACAGGTAGAGTTTGATCAAGGGAATTGTATAATTGATGTGTCAAAGTGAAAACTCCTTCTATAAAAATTTCACAATTGGAAGTGAAAAAAGATAAAGAATGGAGAAAAACAATGTGTATTTTTTCCAGAACTGTACTTCCAAATTTAGCTTTCCTTTTTTTATTAACAAATCAAATTAAAGCAATCTATGAAACATAAATCTAATAATTCAGAATCTAAAAAGTCACAATCCTTTTCTATTTAAAAGAAGTGGAGTTTGACATTCCATACACTTACAGTTTCTATTTTTATAACATTACAATTTTACAGATGGGATTAATAGGAGCATGAACTGGAAAAATTCATTCTCAATAATACACATTTTTTCTGAGCTCATTAAAATTATTCTGAGTGATAGTGCTCAGTAATTTTCTCTTTGAAACCCTTTATTTTCCATTTAAAATCAAACTAATGTAACCAATTGAATAAAAAATATAACTATTTTAGGATGAAGATAACCAATACTAACTTATTGTCAAAGTCTCTAATTGGGGGATAATGTAAGAGGTGATATTACCAGAGTTTCACTCAGTATTGGTGATAATTCCATCCCTTTCATGCTGTCTGCTCTTTTGTGTGTCCACTACCTTACTATTTAATTTAGTAAATATATGATGACTTAAATATTAAAATGTGTGCCTTAGTATGGTGGTTCACATGGGTTCCTGTTAGTATTGAGGATCTTGACACATATTTTCTGTCAATATGTCATCATCTTTTTTGTGTGTGTGGGAAAATACCATACAGAGGGGTTACAATTACATGGGCAAGAAAGAACAACAACCCAATTAACAAGTGAGCTAAAGATTTAAGGAGAAACTTCTCAGAAAAAGAAGTACAAATGGCCAATAGACACCTGAAGGGATGTTTAACATCTCTGGCCATAAGACAAATGCAAATTAAAATCAGTATTAAGACTCCACTTCACTGCAGTTTGAATAGCCATTATCAAGAAAGCTAACAATAACAGATGCTGGCAGAGATGTGGCCAAAAGGGAACACTACTACATTGTGTGAATGTAAATTTTGTCAACCACTCTGGAAAGCAGTATGGAGGTTCCTCAACGGACTAAATACAGAGCTTCCCTATGACCCAGCAATCCTATTCCTGGGCATTTATCCAAAGAACCACAAATAAGGCCATACTAAAGCTACCAGTACAACCATGCTCAAAGCATTGTTTAGCCAAGATATGGAATCAACCTATATGCCCCTCAGTGGATAAATGGATAAATAAAATCTGGTATATATACAAAATGGAATTCTATGTTTCCATCAGAATGACATCACCCAATTCTTAAGGAAATAGAAAGACCTGGAAAAAATTATATTAAGCAAAGTAAGCTAGAACCAAAGAAACTTAGGTTGCATGGTTGCCCTCATTGTATTAATTAGAATGTGCCTCATTCTACAAGTAAAATAAAAAAATTATATTTGGACATGATAGACTAAACAGGACTCTAAATATTATCACAGTGAGAACAAAGGAGGATAATCTTAGGAGAAGGTAACAATGGCTCAATAGCTATGTGCATATGATCATATAAAATGATGCTTCTTGAAATGAACTCCAACAAATGGAAACAAGAAGATTTTGTTCTTTTGTTTTCCCCTTTTGTTGCTTTTTTTTATTTCTGTACCTTTTGTCTTGTATGTACGTTTATTTGATTGAAGGAAGGGAAAGGGAAACACAGAAATGGTGGGATAAAGGGTGAACAAATGTAGCAGTGACTCACTAGACACTCTTTGAAAATGAACTATATAACTTGTGGGGAAGGGGTGTCAGGAGGGAAAAAGCTGGGAGAAAACTAGGGAAGATGTGACATTGTTCAAAAAGAAATGTACACAATACTTGACTTACATAATTGTAACTAACACCTGTGAACATCACTTTTCCAATACAAGTAAAACATCTGTTTAAAAAGGAAATCCTTAGCTACTGAGAATAAAAATTTCCAGCTCATTTAGAATTCTGTTGTTCTGAATATAGTCTTTGTATCCTTCTATTCACATCATTCTCAGAAAATTTCTTTTGTAAGTCAGAGTTTCACAATGATAGTTTCTTTTAATTGCAGTTTGAAAGATTTACCTTGTAATGTGACCATGAACTTAACGAATTGTTCTAACTCTGTGGCTTAAAGGTTTTTATACTTCCTGTCAAAACAAACTCCTTTAATATTTATTTTTTCTGGTTGTGTAGTAAATCAGAAACTGCTGTTTATAAGCAGCATGATCCAAGAAATTGAATAAAATGCATTTAACATTTAAAGTTTTATCTCTCCATGATTATAATGAGATACATATATAAGCATCTAAATTCATCCTTACAGCCTATATGTGAAAGTTGAAATCTATGCATAATTCTGAAATGTTAAATACTTAGTCTACTAGCAAGGATTAATTTTCAACAGTGGTATATAGGATTAAATCCTAAATTTTAGAACAAGGAAGCAAATTTCAAAAATGAAAGGAAGAATTATTTTGCAATGTCAGTCATTTAACTTATCACTGATTAATGTAACTATATCTAAAGTAGAGACCCCCCAAAACAAAACAAAACAAAAACCTTTAAAATGAAACAAACACATCAGTATTTTTGCAGACTCAACAAAGATATTAGCATTTATAGGACTCAATTTAGAAGCCCATGAAGCATCTTTATACTTTGAAGGATATCCAATATCACTACTTACCTAAATGACACTAGAGGTGGTGGGAATTAATGAGGTACATGTGATACAGTACTTAACTTATGACATCTTTCAGGGAGAAAATATTTTATTAGGTGATCCTGTTCCATGAATATAAATTGATTTTTCCCCTATGGTTTGGAAAATTGGCTCTTTGACTACACTTAAAGATGGAGTTAACTGGGTCCATCTAACAAATTAGAGTAGGTTCTCTTGCATAAATGACAGCATAAATGGGAAAGGGTACTTAAATATAGTGATCTCTGTCCCTAGTCATCATGTTTATCGATTGCCCTACATTTAGGTCAGGAAAGAAGGTCTTACCTTACAGTTTGTAGAGACCCTAGAGTTTAATCACTTTGCTACAAAGCATTAGGTAATTCTTTTCAGTTTGATAAATGAATTCTCTGAATGTCAAGGTTTTGGCACTAATACTCAGAGCATAGTAAGAATATTTTTGTTCTGTGTTCCCTGTTTTAAAATCATGCATGATTCATAAAGACAACTAGTTTTCAGTTCATTTTAAAGAAAAAAAAGTTTTGTTAAGTCTGTGTTACACATAGACATCTATGATTCAAAACATAGGTGGAAGAACAAACATGTTTCTCCTTTACTAAAACTTCCAATAAAAGCAGTAAGCAAAATACAGGGAAAAAAGAAGATAAGGGGAAAAGGAAAGTAAAATAGGGAAAGAAATATTTTATGAAACAGTTAAAGTTCTGTAATTCTAGCCTAAGAATAATGGGTCTTCAGAAAAGGATTTTCATGTAGTTACAAAAAAAAGGAGATGTTTATAGAGGAAATTTGAATATAATTAATTTACTTTGTTATTATAGAGGTGATGTACAGAGGGACTGCAATTACATGAGTGAGGTAATGAGTACATTTCGTGTTTTTCAATATATTATTTTTATTTTATTGTAAAGATGTTGTACAGAAGGGTTACAGTTACACGAGTAAGGGAATGCGTACATCACTTGTCCATCATTGTTATCCTTTCCCTTCCTTGTTTTTCCCACTATCCCTTCCCTCCCTCCCCCACTGCCAACATGCCTTTCCCCCATTCCATTCCCACCCCCCCCCGCCCACGCCTGAAGTTGTAAAGTTCGTTTCCAATAGCTATCTTTGTTGCAATGGGTCATCTTGTGTTCTTATTTCAGCGTTTTATTAGTCCCCTTCCCCTCCCCAGGTTAGACATATGTATATAAAAGATTCAGGGTACCAAAATCAAGTACAGTGGCAACAGGGGATATGCCATAGGGGAAAGAACATACAAGGGAAACTCACCCCAGTTAGAATGGCTAAAATCAAAAAATCTAATAATGATAGATGCTGAAGGGGAAGGGGATGTAGCCAAAAGGGAACTCTACTACACGGTTTGTGGGAGGTGTAAATTTGTCTGGAAATCAGTGTGGAGGTTCCTCAAAAGACTTCACATAGAGCTCCTTTATGACGCAGCAATCCCACTTCTGGGCATTTACCCAAATGATCACAAACAAGACAATACTAAAGCTACCAGCACAACTATGTTTATCTCAGCACTATTTACCATAGCTAAGATATGGAACCAACCCTGATGTCCCTCAGTTGATGATTGGCTCAAGAAAATGTGGTATATATTCACAATGGAATTCTATGCTTCTATCAGGAAGAAGGGCACCGCCCGTTTGATTGAAGACTTGGAAAAAATCATATTAACTAATATTACCCAGTCCCAAAGAAACTTAGGTCTCGTGGTTTCCCACACTTGCAATAATTAGTGCACATATAGGCTAATCTTATCAGATGAGCTGAAAAGCTCAAAAGCCATGTACATATGACCATATAAGATGATGCTAAGGGAAATGAACCCCAAGATATGCACACAAGAAGTCTGTCTTTATTGTTAATGTTTTAACGTACATTTCCTTTTGTACAGTGGCTTTTGTCCCCTCTTTCTCTCCCAGTTTCACTCTCCTGTCTCCACCCACCACTTGTATAGTTCACTTTCATCATTGTCCAGCCAGCTACACTGTTGCACTTCTTTACCCTTTTTCACTTGAGTTCTGTGCCCTCCCACCAACCCCACAGAAGATTTACACTCGAATACACTATCTGTAAAGTAAATAAGACATAATCATCACAACCTAAAGACTAAAAAAAGAACTCTACATCTTGGAATACATTTCAGTATGTATATTACAAGTTTGTAAGAAATAAAATATGAAAGACATTGATTTCCAATGTTCACACTATTCCAAGAGGCACATGTGAATTCTCATTGGGTTATGTTCTCGACAATGTTAGATATTGTTTTAACACGTTGCAGCTTTGAAAAATCAAAATAAATTTTCTTTCCTGTGAAGTTTCCTGTCCACTCTTTTAATTTGTGATTTCTAATGCTGAGAGACTGTGTGCATCTACCATCTTAGCGTGGGTACTTCTTCCATCTCTATTTCTATCAATTTATTTTTCTATTATTAGTTTGAAATGTATTATTCATAAATGTTTCCTGATTGAAAATGAAAAATATTTTCTTACAGTGTATGCTCTATTTATTTTTATTTGTTCTCTTTCCACTTTGTCTTATTGGCAATATAATCATATCATTGTTTTCTTTTATAGTTGGCTTTGGAACATTTCTGACAACAATTTATTCTAATTTATGATAGTTTATTTTCACCATAACTGGGTGCTGTCATTGAAACTATATTTTCTGTTTCTGATCATTTACATGCTCTGGTTATCTTTCCAATTAGATGATATGCTATACTTACTGATATTTGATATTGACCTAATCCGGCTGCTGAGGCAAATGGAGGGCTATTATAGCTGGACATTTCTGCCTTACCTTTGGGAAGAACACCAACTATGTAGAACATGAGTGACAGGAGAATGGAATAGAATCCTGCAAAACCAGAGCACAGATTTCACCTGTCCAGTGGAGTTAGCTTTGGCCTAACTGCTTTCTATGCTCTGAAAGAGCCACAGAGACACTACACTACTTCTCAGGAATTCCCACATCCACATTTGCATAGAACATTTGGAGAGAATCTGGGCCTCCAGCTTTTGTGGAGGTGGTGGGGGGCATCAGTTCCAGAGCAGCTTCTGTACATGTTATCATACTAAAACATCTGTATATGGAAATATTGGGAAAAATTCAATCCAGCAGTAGTGCAGTAGATATGCCAAGTTGGTGAATCAGGTTATAGTTCAGGCTATAAAATAGCTCTTTTGGGTTTGACTAAGATGTCAGCTTTCTGCTGCCCATCCCCAAAATGGACAATAGTTGACACAATTCTGTCCTTTTTTTTTGCTACTTAATACAAAGTGGCTGTTTTTTTAAAAAACACCGACTATACCTGTCCATTATTTTCTTGTACTTCTGTATATATAATTTAACTTTCGACTATATCTGTATGTGTGTGAGATCAGCATTCTTTCATGTACCTTCATACTTCTTAGATCCCTGTAATATCAAAGAGTAAACAATCATGTTATTTTATGTATAGTTTTACCGAGCTTTCTTCATTTGAATAATATCTACAAAGACTACTTGCCATTTATTAATTAAATTATTCACTTTTGGGGGTATTTTTGGAGTCTTTTATTCAATATTTACTCTTGTTGGATGAATTAATTGGAAATAATTATCTCCCTTTTTGTAATCTCTTTGTTGTAGGCCTCATTTGCAATGCAGACTTAATTAATTTAATGCAATCTCATACATTCAGTTGTACTTTCACTTCCTGAGCTTTTGGACCCCTTGTCAGAAAGCCATTGTCTTCAGTTGTGTCTTGAAAGGTTTCCTCTGTTTCACTTTTGTATTTTTGAACTTTTAAGTCTAACAATAAGACTTTTAATCTCTTTTGGGTTGAAATTTGTACAGAGTATGAGATGGGGATCTATTTTCAATCTTGCACATGTGGATATCCAATGACCCAATAACCACTTAGTAAAGATGCTGCCTTTTTATTCGAATATATGGGTGTGTGCATTTTGAACCTTTGTGTAGAATCCCAAGACTTGATGTGTGAGTTGACTTCCGTATGTGAGAGCTGGTTTCTAGATTTCTCTTCTATACTAAGTTTACATACCTGTTTAGAAGACAGCAGCTTGCTGTTTTTGTTACTAAGGATCCATAGTGTGATTGGAAGTTAGTCTGATATTTACAGGTTGTGTATCCTATTCAGGATCTTTTTATATTTGTACACTAATGTTATTTTGTACTTATGCCTTGGCTGCTTGTTCATTTGTATGATGTCTTTGAAAATCTGGTGGAAATACATCAAATGTGCAGATCACTTTTGGTGATTAGGCCATTTTAACAACATTCTGGCAATACAGACAGTGGAAGGTCATTTGTGCTTCTCAATTTCAACATTCAGTGTTTCCTAGTTTTCATTATAGAGATCATTCATATCTTTAAATTTAAGCCTAAGTGATTCATAGACAGCTATGAATGAGATTGTTTTCCTGATTTCTTTTCAGAGAAGTTAATATTTAGTGCATAGAAAACCTTCTGGATTTTTATGAAAGTGTTTATCAGATTTAAGTATTATTGTATTGTTCAATATTCCAATGTTTTAAAGTATAGATGCACACCATGTCTAAATGGAGATTAAAATTATTTTCCTGTTTGTATTCTCCTTTTTCCTTTCTCATACATTATTTCTCAGGATGCTGTCTTTCCTCGTTTCTTTCTTCCTACCTTCCTTTCTTTCTTTCTTTCCTTCTTTCTTAAAGATCTGTTAAATATCTGTTTACCACAGGCTTCAGGAAACCATACAGTTGAAGATATGCATGTGGTATACTACAGAATTGTTTAAATTACAGCCTAAAAGTATTTTCCCTTTTCAAAAATATATCTATTATTTGAGTAGTGTAAGGTTTTCAGAGGGTTTGGAATGCTGGTTTCTGGAGGCAAAGGAGTCAATACATAGAAGTGTATTGACTGAGACCTCATAATTTATTCCAACTTCTGACAAAACAAATTCTCATAAAATCCCATTACTGTTCGTTCTGTTTCATTACTTAGAGATACAGAAGTGGAGTATACTTTCTGAAAATCCAAGAAATAAAACTCAGTTGAAATGAAATAAGTTTGAAAATATTTCAGTACAATAAGATGGCAATTATATACAAATTACTCAATTCATGAGAGAATAACCAGTGACCAAAATAAAATTCATTTATAGTGAACTCATTGAAAAAACAAAACCAACAAGAATTTCCAAAATAACCAGGTATGATGCTGTATTCCTGCTGTGCTAGCATTCAAGAGTCTAAGGGCAGGACAATTGTTCTAACTTTTGCTACAAAGCAAGACTGTTTCAATAATTGTGATACAACAATATACCCAGAATTCTAAAAGTAAGTGAAATTTGGGAAGTCATTATTGAAGAAGAATAAGAGATATGCAAATGGAGAAGGGAAAGATAGATGAACCAGAAAAACATGAATGGGCAAAGTATAGAAGGTACAAGTGAGCAAAATATAGATGAAAAACAAAGGAGTGTCTTGTTATACAGAAATACTTTAAATCAAGGGTTGTTAGGAAAAGTGTACCCACTCTATGAATTATAATAAGGAGAAAATTATCTTTAGAAGATTAGATATTACTTATACTTTCTTCACTGATCTAATGTGTCTTCTGAAATAAATAACTTTGTATTACCTAGAAAATATAAATATACCCAGAATATATACCTAGAAAAACATAGTGCCTAACAAAAATAAGTAGTCTGTAAATAGTGTACAATAAATGAAAGAAGAAATAAATGAAGGGCAAAATTAGTTGAGTAAATATATGAAATACAGCATTGAAAATATTTTTCTGGCAATAGTAAGATAGTTCCAATAATTTTAACACTGCCTGTGAACATAAAATATAAATGTAAAACTATGCTTGCAAATTAAATGAGTAACATTCAATACTATATTCATAAAATCAATAAATTATCAGCCAGCGTGGTATCTATTCTATTAAGTTTTAGGCAGCAAGTAACTAAATCCAGGTTATGTCGGTGTATTTTAATACTTTTCGTTATGGCAAGGCATTATGCATTTTTTAAAATTCTGCTCTGAGTACACTCTTAAAGTATTTAGGATAGCATATCTTCATTCTGATATTTGAAACACAAGGTATATAAAATACTATCCAGATGGATTGTTAAGCCCATACATTGAATACGATAGCACTAGGAGCTCCATCATGACTAAATGCTTCTTTGTTCTATCTTTGTGCCTAGGGAAGAAATGAAAATGGCATCCAGATTGCTTTATTTAAATCAAATTAGAATACAATTATAGTCTCAAAGCATGGCGATTGTTTTAGAGTTAAAGTAAATGTAGTGAAGGAAAATAATAATCAATTCCTTCACTGAACACAAGATCTCAAATGAAACAAACATTAGATAAAATTGTGCCTTTTTCTCAAATAAGCATAATGGAGAAACTTCAAATAAAGAAGCTATAAAAGCATTTACAAATTTCTCTTATTGAATAACTTTGTTTTATGAAGGTAGTTACCCTAGTCCGTTATAAATGAAGTAAACATGATTCTACAAAGAAGAGTAAGGCAATTCAATTGAATATATTATAAAATACTTGAGTACTGATAACATATGCATATATATTTGAAACTTACTTTTAAGGAAGTGTATGTGTACACAGAATTAGTTATACTTGTTAAGCAAATGCATTTTAATCTAGAAAATATAACAATGTTTCTTTAATTATCATGTGATAACAATAAGCCTCAGTCAACAAGTGCCTGCATGCTGCAAAAGGAGAAATATTGCCCTGTTATTTTTAGCTCAATTTCTTCATGGAGTGGCAAACATTAATTGTTAATGCATATATACATATTTGAATCTATCTGTTAAAATAGGTGAAGAATAGTAGTATTATCTACCACTCTTAAACTAAAATCTATGACAAACCTATAGCCACCTAATATTTGATACGGGAGCCAAAAACACAGAATGAAAGTAAGATAGCTTTTTAAACAAATGGTGTTGGCAGAATTGGCTATACACATGAAGAAAACGGAAGGTACACCCTTCTATATTACCCCACATCAGAATCCATCTCAAATGAATAAAAACCTTCATTGAAAGGACAGATACCATGAAAATATTACAGGAAGGCAGGGGAAGCTCTAGGGATCTTAAACATGGGTCAAATTTTCATTATTAAAAATGCAGAATCACAACAAATCAAAGAAAGCATGTATAAATGGGATTGTATCAAACTGAAAAGTTTCTACATGGCAATGGACATAGCTGACAAGATAAATAGAAAGTCCACAGCAATACATGAGACAAGGCCCTCAAATCTAAAATATTCTTAGAGCTCAAAAATTAAACCCCCAAAATGAACTTTTAAAGGATCAACTACCCAATTATTAAGTAGGCTAAAGACTTAAAGAGAAACTTCTCAGTAAAAGAAAGAATGTACACATAATTCATGTTCAATATCTCTGGCCATAAAAGAAATGCAAATCAAAACATCATTGAGATTCCACCTCACCCCAGTTAGAATGGCTATAATCAAGAACTCTAACAACAACAGATGCTGGAGGGGATGAGGACAGAAGGGAACCTTACTGCATTGTTGGTGGGAGTGTAAACTTGTTCAACCACTTTGGAAAGTAGTATTGAGGTTCCTCAAAAGGCTTCACATAAAGCTGTCCTATGACCCAGCAATCCTACTTTTGGGCATTTACCCAAATGATCACAAACAAGACCATACAAAAGCTACCAGCACAACTATGTTTATTGCAGCATTATCTACCAGAGCTAATATATGGAACCAACCCAGATGCCCCTCAGTAGATGAATGGATCAAGAAAATGTGGTATATAAACACAATGGAATTCTATGCCTCCATCAGAAAGAATGACATTGCCCATTTGTTATGAAATGGAAAGACTTGGAAAAAATTATATTAAGTGAAGTAAGCCAGGACCAAAGAAACATAGGTCTCATGGTTTCCCTTATTTGCAACAACTAGTATATGTCTGAGACAAGCAGAAAAGGTCAGATAAATTGATGTCAGGTGAAATGAACCCCAAGATAAGGACTCAAGTGGTTTTCCTTCCTTGCTGTTTTTTTCTAACATATTTATAAGGTGAATTTTTTTGTTGTTGCTTTGTATGTCCCTCCCCACACGGTATAACCCCTGTTTTCACTGTATTTGATGTTGGTATAATTTGGGGCGGGGAAGGGAAGAAACAAATGGTTTAAATAAGGATAAAGGTAGACCCATCATAACAATGAAATGTACAAGATGCTATGTACAAAAACAAACTTTACAACTTGTGGGGGGAGGGGAGATGGGAGGGCAGGGATGGGAAGGGAAACAAAGGAGGAGGCAACAATGCTTGATAAGAAATGTACTCATTACCTTGCTCATGTAATTGTAAGTCTTCTGAACGGTATTTTCACAAAAAACTTATTAATTAATAAATAATAATCCCCTATTAAAAAGAAGAAAATTAACAATAACAGTTGTTGGCGGGGATATGTACAGTGTACTGCACTGTTGGTGGGAATGTAAACTTGTTCAACCACTCTGAAAAGCAGTATGGGGGATGCTCAAAAGACTGCCCATAGAGTTCCCCTCTGACACAATATTTCCACTACTGGGTAATTATCCAATAGAACACAAACAAGGCCACACTTAAGCAATCAGCACAATCCTGTTTACTGCAGAATTATTTACTATAGCCAAGATATGGAATCAACACCGATGCCCCTTCTTGGAAAAATGGAACAAGAAAATGTGGTATGCATACAAAATGAAATTCTATGCTTCCATCCAAAAGAATTTCCTCATTTGTAAGGAAATATAGACTTAGAAAAAATATATTAAACAAAGTAAGCCAGAAAGATAGGTTGTGTGTTTTCCTTCATGTGTTGTAACAAGAAAGTAGCTATAAATCTACAAGTAAGCACACCGAATGTTAAAAGACAAAGATTACATGTGGATATGATAAATTATACAGGATTCTAGACAATCACGCAGTGAGACCAAAGAAGGATTTTCTAAGGCGATGATCACCGGGGCTCAATAGCTATGGGCTATGATCATATAAAATGACTTTTATTGAAATAAAACACCAAGAAAGGGAAACAAGAGGTTTGATGATATTTTACTTGTACTGTTTTTTCTCTTTGTGACTTTTTTTCTGTACCTTTTGTCCTGTATGTAAGTGTATCTATTCTGGGGAGGGTGAGTTAGAACACAGAAATGGTGGGACAAAGGGTAAACAAATGCAGCAGAGACACTTACTACAAATTATGTTGAAAATGAATTATACAACTTGGGGGATGGAGGTTCTGGAGGACAACACTAGGAGAAAATAAAGGAAGATGAAACACTGTTTACAAACTTGACTTGTGTAACTGGAATCCTTCTGTAAAGCACCTTTACAATAACAAACAAAAAAATTATGACAAGTAGAATGTGAATTAATAGAGTTGACAGACTTCCTGCATTGAGTCAAGTGTTACTTTGATAGCCATATATTTTTAGTGTAACTTCCAAATCTGGCATTTTAATGGAAAATCTGCCACTGATAATACATGCCCTACAATGTTCCACAATATTTTTTGAAAATTGGCAGAGAGTTTAATTTGTCTACCTGCTCAGTTTGTCCTTTCTTGGATCAGATTATTGTAGTTATCCCAAATGACATACATTTCTGCTGCTTATGAAGAAGAGTTGTCTTCCTGTTTTTTAAGATAAACATCATTTATTTACTTTTTATTTTGTTTTATTTATTTTTGTTTCCTTTTAAAATGATCTTTAAGTAGTTGGACAAAGAGGTTTCAATTCAACACGTCAGTTAATGGTAAGATGAATCTTTTTTTATTGTGAAAATACTGTACAGAGGGGTTACAATTACATGGGCAAGATAATGAGTACATTTCTTATCAAGCATTGTAGCCTCCTCCTTTGTTTCCCCTTCCCATCCCACACCTCTCCCACCCTCACCAAAGTTGTAAAGTTCGTTTTCGCCATAATGACTTATATATCTCATTGTTGCAATGGGTCCACCTGTATCCCTATTTAAACGATTTGTTTTTTCCCTTCTCCTCCACAAATTATACAAACATCAAATACAGTGAAAGCAGGAGTTATACCTTGGAGGAGGGACATACAAAACAACAAAGACATAATCTTAGAAATGTGTTAGAAACAATCGCATGAAAGAAAAAAAAACATTTGAATACATATCTTAGGGTTCATTTCCCTAACATCAACTTATCTGAACTTTTCTGCTTGACTCAGACATATACTCGTTACTGCAAATAAGGGAAACCATGGGACCTATGTTTTTTTGGGCCTGGCTTACTTCACTTAATATAATTTTTTCCAAGACTTTCCATTTCATAACAAATGGGGCAATGTCATTCTTCCTGATGGAGGTATAGAATTCCATGGTGTATAGATACCACATTTTCTTGATCCATTCATCTACTGAGGGGCATCTGGGTTGGTTTCAGATCTTAGCTATGGTAAATAATGCTGCAATAAACATAGTTGTGCTGGTAGCTTTAGTGTGGTCTTGTTTGTGAACATTTGGGTAAATGTTCCAAAGTGGGATTGCTGGGTTATAGGGGAGCTCTATGTGGAGCCTTTTGAGGAACCTCCATTCTACCTTCCAAAGTGGTTGAACAAGTTTACACTCCCACCAACAATGCAGTAAGGTTCCCTTTTGTCCAGATCCCCTCCAGCATCTGTTGTTGTTAGAGTTCTTGATTTTTGCCATTCTAACTGGGGTGAGGTGGTATCTCAATGTTGTTTTGATTTGCATTTCTTTTATGGCTAGGGATGTTGAGCATTTCTTCATGTGTCTATTGGCCATCCTTCTTTCTTCTTCAGAGAAGTTTCTCTTTAAGTCTTTAGCCCACTTATTTATTGGGCAGTTGTTTCTTTGAGGATTTGTTGTTGGGGGATTTAATTTTTTGAGTTCCAAGTATATTTTAGATATGAGACCCTTGTCCGTTGTATGGCTAGTGAAGATCTCCCAATCCATGGGCTTCCTATTGATCTTGCTAGCTATGTCTTTTGCCATGCAGAGGCTATACAATTTCATGCAATCCCATTTGTCCAAACTTTCTTTGATTTGTTGTGTTTCTGGGTCATTATTAAGAAAATTTCGGCCTGTGCCAAGGAGACCTAGGGTTTCTCCTATTCCATCCTGTAATGTTTTGGTAAAATGAATCTTAATCAATATCACCTCTTTCATCATTCTCCCTCCTCGCGCCTAATGTCACCGATTGCTTCCATTTTCCTAATTCTATTTATATACCTTGAATACTATGTCATTTCCTAAATATTACATAATGTAGAAATATGGTTGACAGTTAACAAATTAGATAGGGTCATCATTCATATTTAGAATCACTTAGATAAGAAATAGATTCAATTATCATTATATGACTTTCATTTTTGTAAATTAATTCTTCCATATTTAACATAACTATACATAATTTTAAAGGATATTATTTCATACTAGGAAGGGTAGATGAATAGTCATAATACCCATGAACATATATGTAAATGGAACCAGTTAGCTTGACAAAGATAGGTGGGATTGAATCAGATGAGGAGAAAAATATTGGAAGGGGTGACATTGATCAAGATACATTGTACTCATAAACTAACCTGTTGATATAAAACACTATCATCAAATTACATCAGCAGCAGCAGCAGCAGCAGCAGCAGCATCATATCAATTGATTTGGAAGAGTGTATTGATTACTACTAATTACCATTCAGGGGACAATTTTGTATATGAGCTAAGGATACCAAAGGGATTACCAAAGGTAGGTAAATCCAAAAAATATTCCACAAATAGAAGACTTCAAAGAAAAAAAATGGTTGTTTTTAAAGAAATGTTTCCATTTTATTGCTGACCTTAACATCATGGGTTACTGAAAACAAGCTTTCTATGTTAGCGGAACAAATGAATGACTTCAAAGTTTCAAGGGCAGCCAATGATAAATAATCCTCTTTTTTCTATTCCTCTGCCTACTTGGATAGCCACCTACTCCCTGTTATCACAAATAATTTGTCTTTTTTCTTTCCTTCTTTCTCATAGCTCTGAAAAATACCTACTCTCAATGTTTTTGATACTCACTCACATCAATTTTCTCACTTTATTGTTCCTGGGAATGCCATCACACTAAATGGTTCACAAATAGAAAACTGAGATTCATTCATATTCTCAACCTCCTACCTACACGCCAGAGAAATGAACACTCACTAAAGTCACATTTACAATACTGTCTATTGTTTAACTAGCTCATTTTTCACAGTACAAAAGATGTATTCAAAACATGTTTATGACATTTGCCAAAAATACATGTGTGTTTTACATTTTATATACAGTGTATGTTGATGTTGATATTACCTAAAATATGAAGAATTTTAGTTGTATACTAATTACATTTTTCACAAAGAAAACTATGCTATTAGGAAACAACTGTTTCAAGTGATGATATATTTAAAATGATGGCTTTGCCTGATTCAAAACTATGGCAAAGTACCAGGGTATAAAATTAACCCCCTAAAATCAATGGCTTTTCTGTATGCCAACAATGAGAAAAGTGTGGCTGAAATTAGGAAAGCAACTCCATTTGTAATAGCCCCACAAAAAATAAAATACCTA
>NW_012267352.1:2949602-3007005 GCF_000151885.1 Dipodomys ordii
AGGCTGCAATGCTTGGTAAGAAATGTATGCATTATCCTGCCCATGTAATTGTAACCCCTCTGTACAGTATGTTCACAAATAAAATAAAATTAAAAATAAAATAAAATAAAATAAAATGATGGCTTTGCCATATAGATTTTAGAAGACCACAATTGCAACCATAAAAATACACATCTTTGTAGAGAAAATATACTTATGAAAGTCTTAAAAAATTACTATCACCTGAAAATTATCAATAAATGGTTTATCTCAAAGTCTGAACTTATCCACAGTTAGTGTTGTATGTGGACTGAGTAATGTGTTTCCTCATTTACAATGGACTTCTATGCACATATTAATTAATAACTAATTTGTATCATTTATAAAATAAATGAAGTCTAATCAAAGGCATGGCTGCTCATCTTGAGCTATTGACCTCAATATTTGGTTTTCAGAAATTCTGCAGCTGATCTGTATTGAGATTGCTTTGCAGAGTCTGAAAAGGAGGTTTTTATTGGTTTGTTTTCTCTGAACTGAACTACTGTGAGTGAATTATAATGTTTCAAAGCCAGGTAAACATACTTCGCTTCATGTTTTAGAAACCTGTTACCAACCACAGCAACTGAAATTATGAGGAGCCTGCCCCATAAACTATTTTATTACAACATAAATATTTGTGCACTGCAACAGTAAATATTACAAAACTCTGGAATTACCTTCATCCCAGTGACACTACTCAAAGACAACAAATTTAAGCTTTCTCAGTATTGATGCCATTGTTGATTCTTTGCATCATGTTAAGTATGTTAACTCTGTTTCTTCATTTGTCAATTTTAGACAGTTTCAATTAACTCCCTACTCTAAAAATAAAATTATACACACTCTTAATTCCTCTTCTATAGGTTGTAACTTACTTTCCTCTATTAATTGTTTTCTCTTTTATTTCACTTGCATGGTATGATAGCTTTGCTTCATTTTTACTAATATAAGGAAAGTGTATTATTTTTATTATTATTATTAATATATATTATTTTAAAGTTACTGTACAGAAGGGTTACAGTTACATGAATGAGCAAGGTAATGAGTCCATTTCCTATTGAGCATTGTTACACTTTCCTTTATATTTCCCCTATCATCCCTTTCCTTCTCACCTCCCCAACTCCTCCCCCCCTGCAAAGTTGTAAAGTTCGTTTTTCAATATACTGTCTTGCACATCTCATTGTTACAATGGGTCATCAGCATTTTGTGTATTCTTAAACTTACTAAAAAGTCTAATACAGCTGGCACATGCCAATTAGCCAGCTACACAAGAAGCTGAGATCTAAGGATTTAATTTTGAAGCCAGCTTAGGCAGAAAAGGCCTGAGACTCTTATCTCTGTCAAACAAACCAACCAAAAAAAAAAAAAAAAGCTGTAAGTGGAGCTGTGGGTTCAAATGGTACAGTGCTAGCTTTAAAGCAAAAAGGAGGCAGACCCTGAATTCAAGCCACAGGACCCTCCCCCTCTCTTTGCTCTCTCTCTTTCTCTCTCTGTTTATCAATAGATGAACAGTCTTACTTTTTGCTATTTTGTTCTTATTTTCACTTTTACTATTACAGTTTGGAAAAACAACACTGTAATCATATTATCTGTACTGGTTAAGTTTTGTCAAAATAAACAAAAATAGCATAAAGTGTTATGAATTATACACATTAAAACCTAATAAGATTGGATCTATAATAAAGTGCAAATAATATAACCATAAAGCATGGTATTTCAGTAAATAGGAAGTATATCTACATGATCAGGAGAGATGCTTTCACCTGCCTATATTTATGAGCTTTATAATTTCTTTGTGATTCCTTGAAACTCCTTTTTTCCCTGAAATTAAATGCAATCTTGCCTCATCATACTACTCAACATCTAAAGCTTAGGAAAAGAATAGACAAAGATATAAATGGATATGCCTATAAAAAAAGAGAGAGAGAAAAAACAACAACCATCCAAAGATGTCAATATAGAACATTTAGATATTAAAAAAATACATCTTGGCACTGTTACTAGAAAATTTTAAAGAATTCTTTAGGGTACTACAACATTGCCTTCTAGCGAATTCATTCCAATTTACAATCATTCTTAAGGTGCTTTCGAGTACTGATTTTATTGTAGTCTGTTGCTGATTCTTCAGTGGTGGCCTGGGAACCCGCATCAGGTAGGCAGAAAGGGACCATACCATGTGGGTATAGACGAAGTTTATTAAAACATCATATGCTTAAATAGCATAGGGGCATAGAAAGTAATTCTGTAGTCAGGGGACAATCACGGGACAATCTCAGGACAAACATAGGACAGAAAGTTAATCTTTAAACAGTTTTCCGGGAATGCAGACAATAAAAGTTAACAACCTTTAATCAGTGAGCAGGAAGAGTTGTCAACAAAGATGGAGCAGTTCCATGTGATCAAAGAGAAAGAAAGCAAGGTGAAGGTGGGATCCATTAAGAAACAGGAATAGAATCTTGAGGCATTGTTCTATAGAATTATTTGGAAGAGCTAAGGGCACTTTCTCCATGTCCTCCACCAAGGTCGTGGCTGGGCATCCTGACCTTTGTCCAGATAGGGAAAGAGCTTCCTTCTTTCAACCTGGAGGCTGCAGCTGGGTACCCGACCTTTCTCCTTGTTTGCCAGCATACATAAACCTCGCATAGCACAGGAATCCTTAGGCGGGGTCACGCAAGTCTGTGACTCCCACAGTAGTCCACAGAAATTTTAAAGTGTATTGGAGAAAACAAGATACAGTGCTGCAGGGCATGGTAGCATCTGACTGTAATACCAACTACTCAGGGCACCTTTGTGACTGTCAAGGTCTGAGGCTAGCTCTTAAAAAAGATGGAATGGCTAATTGGGATGGAGGTGTGTCTTAAATAGTAAAGTGATGGCTTTGTTAGCATCCAAATACCATGAAAGAGGAGGAGGGGGAAGGGAGAGGAGGAGGAAATAATTGCTTTTGATCCCATATTTTTTCTCATGAATTTCTGAACAGATGGGATTATTTCAATTTCTATTTATTTTAAATACATTTTAAGTGTAAAAATACTGTACAGAGGGGTTACAATTACATGAGCAAGGTCATGAGTACGTTTCTTATCAAGCATTGTTACCTCCTCCTTTGTTTTTCCCTTGCCCTCACTTCCCAATCAAGGAATCAATTTCTATTTTTGTAATGCCTGCTCATTCATTTTGAACATATTTTTTACATGTTTTAAAGTACACTATTATATCTTTTTTACTTGCTGATTTTAAAATAACTGATCAGGTCTGGCCATGTCAGAGCAAAGCTTGTTCATTCAGAACACAGATGGTGATTCTAGGAAGCCTATAATTATCTCAGTGAAATGGGAAACATTACTTATTCAGACCTCAATTTCCTCACCTATAAAATGGACAAAATATGATATAAAAAATATTGGATGCCACAAGTGACATATCCAATGTCATTAGCAGGGTCGTAGTACATTGTGATGAGAAAGGTTAACTATGGTATGTATAGGCAGGAGATCTGACATTTTTGCCAGAGAACTTAGAGTCAATCTAAAGGTCAGATTCTTTCTGCTTTTAAAATAGTAAGCCCAAATAAGAATCCCAAAGACCACCAAGGAGCCCATTCTGATGCAATTACATGAAAGCCATTTATTGTAAGCTGGAGCCTGGACTCACAGCCGTCCCAAACGCAGTGGATGAGAGTTGAGAGCCTCAACCCTTTCTCTAGCAGGGTTGTTAAGGGACTTCTATGCATTATTGCAACACTTAACAAATCATATCACACCGCGGGAAAATCATAAAATAATTCTAAAAGATGATTAGTGTAACCAGCGGTGCGAACTGACCAGGAACTGGGGATTGACTGTTTCATGGGGTTGAAGGTTTTCTAAATGATCTGAGCCCCGATCTTGCGGTTTTTAAGTTGCAGGAACATCTGGAACTTTGGGCTTTTCCTGTTATCTGCTGATTAGCTGAAGATAGTGGAATTTACCATAAAGAAGGTTGCTCTTGGAATTTGGGTCCAAGGGGACTAAAGGGAGTTTTTGACATATTTCCTGGACAAAATGTAATCCAAGCCTAAAATTGCTATATTTTGTTCAGGTTTCACAGCATCTAAAGAGAGCTTTTAGTGCCAAAATATGAACAATTTTGCTTTAAAATACTTCTGCATGATAAGCAACCCTCAAGTTAACAAACTCATTATATTTTTTCTTAGCATCAATTAGTTGAACAAGGTTATTGGGTTTTGATTTATCTAGAAATGCATACAGAGAATTTTAATCAGACTCACCCCCTTTACTCTCCCATTCTCTTCCTACTTCTTCAAAAACAACCTAAAAAGCTTTGTTGTTCATTTCTGAACATGTGTGTAATACAATTTTGTAAGGAAACGCCTAGCTCACAGGCCTGATCTCTGCCCTTGACGGCAGCGCTTGCGCAGTAAGGTACCTCCCACTTCCAACCTCCAATATAAAAGGGGCCTCCAAAGAGCCATTTTCTCCCTTTCCTCAGGAGAACTTGGCCTTGTCAGCTCTGCTGGCAATAAATCTTTCCTTCCTCTTCTGTCTGCGTGGTCTTTTGGGTTATTTTCTTTGGGTTACTTCCAACCCAGGTTTACATTTTCTCCTTCAAGTTTAATCATACTCACCCTCATATTTTGGCATGAGTCATGAATGGCTTTTATTTTGTGGACCTCTTATATAAAGGAAGGAAAACTCTGGTAATAACACTACAGCATCTTTTTCTGATGAGCAAAATGTTGGATGACTGATTGTGTTCTTACCGTCTCAGTATGTAGCCTATTAACTGAAAAAATAGACAGGGCTTAAAAAAATCTAGGCCTCTGAAATCTATTTTATAAGTACAGATTTGGACGTTTTTCCTATTAATCTGTGTTACATAATGAATGGGGAATTTTAACCCATGGGATGTGTTATACTCAGAATGATGTCTAGAGGTGAGCTCTTCTGGTATTGTGTTGGTGAATCAACAATGTTCTAAAAGATGAAGCCTTTCACTGTCTGTCACATTGGAGTTTGTTCATCATAATTACAAACAGATTCTGCATAGCTAATCCTCTAGTCCTCATTAAACTACGGTCAAAGGAGAAGAGCCAGCAATGGTATTCTCTCCTTTTGAATCTCAGTCTTACCAGGGAGAATTGTTTTCCATAATTTCCTTTTTTTTCCTTCTTTTACATTCTTTTGCCAGTATTGGATCACCTGTCAGTCTTTAGACTAATGAAAGAGAATGAATTGGCCATTGGGACATGGATTAATTATGACCTATATCCTTGGTGTTCCACTGTTTGTTATGAATAACCTGAGCACCTTAAAATGAGAAAAATAGCCAAAACTATTAAAAAGGAATAAAATATCTACAACTATTAAGCCATATATAAATTGCAGGAGAAACATTTCAATGTATTGACTGCTATGGTATGATGATATAAAGTATCACAGTGAATGACCATTTACCAAAATAAGCAAAACTGTCTTTTTTAAAGTATCTTTGTTTGGTTGGTTTTGGCACTGAAAGTTAGTTCAGAAGCCATGCAAAGGGAAAATGAACATGTAAATAAGTATACTCTTCCTCATATATGTTTATATATTTAATCTGGATAATATACCAGAAGAATAAGATAGGATTTATGGCCCTGTTGGAAGAGTTCCAACCTCAAAACTGAAAAACAATCAAACAATAAACACCACCACTAAAATTGTCCAGGAAGAGTAAAGCAATTCATAAATATGGACAATCTATGTTCTACCCATTTGGTTTTATTTTCTGTCACTCAGAGGACATTTTAATATATGTAGGAACATTTGTTTAAAGAAGCATTTGTAATACAAACAAGTTCCATTGTTTTTTCCCTTCCCCTCCACAAATTATGCCAACATCAAATACAGTGAAAGCAGGAGAAAAAAAAAGTCCCATTGTGATATTTCCATACATGCATCAGTACACTTTGAGCAAATTCACTCCCTACACTTCCCTTTTCTCCTCTTCTTCCTCTCCCCATTTTCAGATAGTGCTTGATGGATTTTATTATTCTGAATTCATATATAGGAATACATATTCACAAACAGTTTATGTGTGTAATAGCCTTCAATCCCCTTCATTTCAAAGTATCCCCTGCAGTCCCCATGTCTTCTCTGCTTAATTTTCATCTTATCTCACTGCTATTAGTATCATCATCATCATCATCATCATCACTTTATGTTCATTACTCCACAAATGAGTGAGACTATGCAATTTTTGTCATTTTGAGTTTGATTCATCAAGTTCAACATGATGATCTTCAGATCATTCAGGTTTCTAGAAAATGGCATTACTTCATGTTTCTTTACATCTGATAAGTTTATGCTGTATTTTCTTTATTCATACTTGGGGTTTGAGCACCTCAGTTGATTTCAGAGTTTAGATACTGTGCAGAGAAATACAATAAACCACTCTGCGGGCTTTGTTTTGTATATTGGAACACTTTGCTTTGATTATATACCTAAGAATGGTATGTGTTGTCAAAAGTAGTGCCTTTTAGTTTTTTGAGAAACTTATGTCTGTAGTGTCTGTACTAAATTACATTTACGCCAACAGTGGATGAGGGTTCATTTTTTCATAAATATTTGCCAGCATTCATTGCTGTTTGTTTGCTTGATGATTGTCATTCTGATCAGGTTGAGAAGCATTGTTTATTTTCATCTCTGGGGAAAAATTAAGAGTAGATATTCCTAGTACTCAAGAACTTGCTACAGACCCCCAACTATGACCCACTGATGATCAAAAAATTGCCCATATTATATTAAGCAATCTGTCATATGATATATATCATATATATCACATCTATATATCTATATATCACATCTATATTTCACATCTATTTTCTATCTATCTATCTATCTATCTATCTATCTATCTATCTATCTATCTATCTATCTATCTATCTATCTATCTATCTATCTGTCTGTCTTTCCGTCTGTCTGTCTGTCTGTGTCTGTCCATCTATACCTTCTATCCAAATATGAACAAAAGTCCTTTATACATATATTCTTTACTCTCCAGGAGCTGACAATAGAAGATCACTGTTCAAAGCTAGCCTGGGTAGACAAAAGTGTGAGACTGTTATCTCCAATTAACAAGCAAAACCCTAAAGAACGGTTAGGCGCTCGTGACTTGTACCTGTATTCCTAGCTACTCAGGAGGATGAGATCTGAGAACTGTGGTTCAAAGCTGACATGGACATCAAAGCTCATGAGACTCTTATCTCCAATTAACTGGGGGGAAAAAAGAAAAAGGAAGAAAAACCAAAAGAGGGAGGATGTTGTTCAAAAAGAAGTGCAATCATTACCCCTCTGTACATCTCCTTCACAATATGTTTTAATCAAAAAAGGGGGAAAAAGCTAGAAGGCTAAGAAAGGAGGCATTGCTCAAGTTAGAAAATTCCATCATTGTGTGAAAAAGTCCAACAAAAATGTGAGGCACTGAATTCAAGCTCTAGTACTGAGATGGTGCATCATGAATACAACCATTCATTCATATATACATACATATTACAAAATTTAATAGATAAATATGTAATCTTATGTAAGATGGTATCTATGATACTTAAAAGCATGACATATGATTTTGTGTAAACAGATAAAAAAGTAATCACATTTATATCATATACATGTCTATTTTTGCACACTATAGAAGATAAATATTCATAGATATTACATAGTATAACTGGAAAACACTTGAAAAGACAAGAAGTCTATAATTCATATTCTAGAAAAGATAGGCGACTTAACCACATTCCTGAGTTTAATGCAGGCAGAGCATAGAACTGTATGTAAATGCTAAAAAAATGAATAAATAGTTCATCTCCTTTGTATTTGAGCAAACTGCTGTGTAAATTTTCTGGGCATGCATGACTGAGTTTCAATCCAGGAACTTTGTCATAAAATCCAACAACTTTGTCAGCACCAAGTTGTTACAGATTTCGCATAGCCTGTTTATCGCAATGCATTAATAAATTCTTTCCATTATGAATTTAAAACATAATTAAACATTGATAGTCATTATCAGGACTAAACACATGGTATATGCATTTCTGCTGGTAAAGTCAGCTCCTGGGCTATAAGGAAGATAAAAGGCAAAGAACAAACAAATGAGGAGTTGACATCCAAGTGCTGGCTGAAAATATTCCATTTAGAATTGGCTGGGTATCTGAGAGTTGCAGACCTAGGATGCTACTTTTGAGTGACAGCAACAGCTGGTTGAGATTTGGTGGACAAAGAGAATGATGAATGAAATCAAGGTTTGATGTGGAGCGGGATATGGGGAAGAAACATAATTTGTTCCATTTTTTTCAAGGAAGGGGAGAATAGCTTCTGAATTCTATGCACACTTTTTATTCTGTCCAATAAATCTTTTTATTGTATTCTTTCATTTATTTTCTGTGAGATTTATCTCCAGCTCATAAACTTCTGAATTGTCCCTAAGTGTATACAGTTCATCTGGATGGATATTTTGTTTTCTTTTAAATAGTTATAGGTAATGAGAAAAAAGATGCTATTTGCATTTATTTTCTCATTTCAGGTGAAAACCACAAAGGAAATATCTGGATAAATATTGCTTAAATTGTTCAGAATGTATTTTTGTAAGGAAATATAATTATTTTGTAACTAGTTTGTGCATAATTATGCACATATTTGTTAAGACAAAACACAAAATGAATAATTATCAAGAAAGCTGTAATGGAATATCTGGGCCATTATTTTGAATGGAGACTAAGACAAAGAAGTAGAAAGTATGAAATGTTTGCCATTGCATTACCTAACAATCTCCAGCCATATGTTTTTATAATTAAGGTATTTATTTGGCAAAAAAACTACAGATAGTTGTGTGTTTTTTTGCACATCAATATTCATCATACTTCAAGGATGCAAATATTTTAATTATTAATTATTAAAGGGCTACCATTTGAAGATGGTAGTAAAGTTGATCACATTCAGGGGATGGAGGCATGGCTTAGTTGGAATAGTGCCAGCCAATGAGCAAAAGATCAGATACAGAGTTCAAGTTTAAGTTTAGAACAAAACAATTATATATATATATATATATATATATATTTCATCAATTTGCCTGTGTAGACTAGATGGTAAAATTGCAGCCCTGAGGCCCCAGAACTATGTCCAGAGCATGAGGAAATAATTTAACAAAACACAGACTTCAAGAAAAGAACAAGAACAAAAACCAGACCCAAACAGAAAACAATACCTCATACATATGAACTTGCAAAAATTATAAGCAATGTAGGTAGGACAGGTGCTAAGCAACACTACACACACAGAGAAGCTGAAGTGTGGCTTCACTGGTAGCGTACTTACTTGCCTAGGAAATTCAAGCTCTTAAACCCTGCTGCCATTAAGAGGAAGAAGTAAAGAAAAAAAAATAATACAAAGTTAAGTCACTAGAGTACAGTTTACTTAGCATGGAAATATGAGACTATTATAGATTTTTATTTCACTACTTGAAATACAGAGGACTAGAAATGTTTAATTAAGCCATCTGCACTTTAAGTGTACTATTTTATAAAGACTTGCTTTTCATTTCTTGGTGACTCAAAATATAAAATTTTAGACTCATATTATTCTCTAAAATTTCCTAGATGGTTGGAAAGCTGTGGGATACTTTTATTATTTACTTGCCCAGAAGTGTTTGAATATTGCAAAACAAAAACAAAAAGAACTTTATGTATATCCACGCTTAGAATTTTTTAACATGTTGCTTGTTTTGTCATCTCAAGGTATGGTAGCATAACAACAGTGATAGCAGTGGCTCACACTGTAATCCTAGCTACTCAGGAAACTGAGATGAGAGAATCAGAGGTTGGTTCCATCCCAGTCAGAAAAGTCTGTGAGACTCTTACCTCCAACTAACCAGAATAGAGGAAAAAGATGTGTAGCTCAAGTGACAGGGTGATAGCCTTGAGCAAAAATGTGACTGGGTACCATTACAGAGACAGAAACAAAAACAGATTTAAAAAAACTTATGAATATTCTAGGTACACTTAAAAGCTAGAGATACAATGATAAATATATAAGAAACAGAGAAAGCTGGTTAGTTTGAACATATTTACACATGTAAAGAAAATCAGGAGGAAGTGATCATGGACTGGGTAACAACACTGAAATAGAGATGAAATGCTGAAGAATGGTTTCCAGCCATAGTAGGTTAACCAACATAAGAATACTAATCCAATATCTCAATGCTGTCCTCCCCCCAGTTAGAATGGCTATAATCAAGAACTCTAATAACAACAGATCCTGGCAGGGATGTGGTCAGAAGGGAACCCTACTGCATTGTTGGTGGGAGTGTAAACTTGTTCAACCACTTTGGAAAGTAGTATGGAGGCTCCTGAAAAGACTCCACATAGAGCTCCCCTATGACCCAGCAATCCCACTTTGGGGCATTTACCTGAATGATCACAAACAAGACCATACTAAAGCTACCAGAACGACTATGTTTAAAGCATTATTTATTATTTTAAGCATTAAATTAAAGCATTATTTGTTATTACTATTATTTAAAGCATTATTAATGTTTAAAGCATTATTTACCATAGCTAAGATATGGAACCAACCCAGATGCCCCTCAGTAGATTAATGGATCAAGAAAATGTGGTATAGAAACACATGGAATTCTATTCCTTCATCCAAAAGAATGACATTGCCCCAGTTGTAAGGAAATGGAAAGACTTGGAAAAAATGATATTAAGTGAAGTAAAACAGGCCCAAAGAAACAAAGGTCCCATGGTTTCCCTTATTTGCAATAACTAGTATATATCTGAGACAAGCAGAAACGATTAGATAAGTTGATGTTAGGAGAAATGAACCCCAAGATAATGACTCAAATGGTTTTCTTTCTTGTTTTGTTTCTAACATATTTATAAGATGATTTCTTTATTGCTTTGTATGTCCCTCCCCCCTTGGTTAACCCCTGTTTTGACTGTATTTGATGTTGGTATAATTTGGGGAGGGGAAGAGAAAAACAAATTGTTTAAATGGGGATACAGGTGGACCCATTGCAACAATGAGATGTACAAGGCCTTATGTTGAAAACGAACTTTACAACTTTGGTGGTGGGGGGGGTGCAGGAGTAGGGGAGGGGGAGGAGGGGAGGGAGATGGGAAAAGATGGGAAGGGGAAACAAAGGAGGAGGCTACAATGCTTGATAAGAAATGTACTCATTATCTTGCCCATGTAATTGTAATCCCTCTGTATAGTATTTTCACAATAAAAAGAAAAAAAAAAGAATACTATCCATTAGTGCCATGTAAAACCATAGAAAAGTAAACACGAGAGAATGAGGTTAGGCCTACTGGTTTAATCACCATGACCCCATATTAGATGTGAAATGTGAGCCACACTGTTGCTTGGCTATTTATAGCATCTTGAGAGAAACAAACATTTGAAGAAAACATTTTAAAGGGTGGAAGGTTCGGAGTTCAAACTAGATTTGATGAAGTTCATGCAACAGATGCTTTCTTCATTGAACTTCCATAAGAACTAGAAAACGGTGCTATTTTTTTTAGATTATACATACATCTGTTTTATAGATATTATTATTTTACCAAAATATATTAAATAAACCTTCTCATTTTTTAATAATCTCTAATGAGCAAAAGCACGTGTATTTATTTCCAGCCTCTACTTCTCATAAAAAAGATGAAAAATATTACATAAAAAATAGATTCCTAATTGGTGGTATAAAGCAAAATGTTAGGACTATAAAATTGATACAGATTTTTTTTAATATCCAAAAAACACATAAAATCTTGGAAAGGGGTTATATCTTATTTGGAATTGATATTACCAGTTTCCTTGCTCATAAATACCCTTTGATAGACCTTGCAAGAATATTTATCATTTACTATTAGAATATAGAGTAATTTGTTGATAAATATATAACAGATGATCTTATTATATTGTATTTATTCAAAATTTTTGATGAGTAAAAGAACAAAAGGTAAAATTTGATATTGCAATTTAGGCATTCTCTAAATTAATATTTTGGAATTAAATTTATGTTTCAAGTCCAAATATATAACATATAGCACAAGCATAGTGTCCTTAGTTAAATTTGCTTTCTTTTATCAACCCAGGCTCAGAAGTAAACAAAAATGCTATTTTTAATTTCTCTATTGTATTGAAAGTATAATTTGAGATGCACTTGTATTCTAATTTAGTAGCTATTTGTATGATTACTTAAATAGACTGAATACATTTTTAAAAATTATCAAATGTACATATGTTAGGGTATATCTTTTTCCTAGCAAAATTTTTAAAAATTGAATCATGAATTTGAAAATGAAGGCAAACCGGCACAGTTTTATTGAAGTAAAAAACTTTTAGATTTGTTTCAATTTAGCTGAGCTTTTATTCAGCAACAAGCAAGTTGAATGCATAAAATACCAGCAAGGTCAATTGTCTAAAATTCAGAGACAGCAGCACATCAGAATAGTGTTATATCAGACTGTTTAGCTAAAAATTAAAAACAAACAAAACCAACAAAACCTGTGCACCGATGGCTCACGCATGTAATCCTAGCTACTCAGGAGGCTGAGCTCCTTTAGGACTATGGTTCAAAGTTAACCCAGGCAGGAAAGTCTGTGAGACTGTTATTGCCAATAAGCCACTCATAAAACCAAAACTGGCACTGTGGCTCAAGTGGTAGAGCCCTAGCCTTGAGCTGAATAGCTGAGGGACAGTGCCCAGGCCCAGAATTCAACACCACCACCAACAAAAACCTGTTAATTTGAAAAATAGTTCATTTTGCTCACTGTTCTGGTGATTTCAGTGCACAGTGTGGACACTGATTTGATTGTGATAAATACCTGTTGGGAGATGGGTCCACAAAGCTGGAGGGTTTCTTGCTACAGAAGAAGCCACAAAGGGTTTGATTCACTGATCAGCTCAGCCGTGTACAACTACTCACAACTTCCATCTAGAACACCAGCATCAACACACTGAAGACACAGTGAACACTCCCTAGCATCTCCTAAGAGACAATTTTACACTCATATCATATTAGCCAACACCATATTGCATTTAGCATTGGTCTGTCATGGATAAGTTTAATTTACTCTCTATCAATATTTTAATCAAACCAGAATATGATTCGTACGGTCAGAGTCGAGATTTAAAAAAAAAAGTCCAAGCGAGCAATTTGATGCATGTGTATATACCATTATGCGCATGAAAGTGTACATAAGTGCACATTTTAACATTCTAATTTACTTTTATATTTTTTAGTGTTTTCACATGTAATATGAATGTCATAAAGTAAAAAACACTACAATATGTACTAATTGCAGGAGCATTACAAATGCATATGCCTTCATCCAATAATTCCCAAAACATAAATTAGCAAAGGAAAACAAATATAAGATGAGATCTCAAGGAACATACATGTTGGGATCAAAAGGATCTATTTGGATTCTTTTGTAATTCTACAAGTCACTTAACCTCCTGGAGTTTCTCTTTTCTCACATGGAAAGCAAATACCTCTTGGAGTTCTTGACAGACTGTAAATCTCAGAAAGTAGATGGCACCTAGGTGTGAGTATCTAATCTGCCGTTAGTGGCATTGTTAAAAATTCAGATAATGAACTATGTTTAATGCACAGGCACGATGTTATTCTGGATATCTTACTTTGTTATTTAAGACTTGTCATTAACTAATCTGTTGTGCAACATGTTTTAATCCTATGCCTCTCTTGACATTAATGAGGCTTGCTACTGTACCTCTAAAACACTAGGCCTGGTAGTTAAACTGTCTGTTTATTTCATAGATAACATTTGAATAGGTATATATTATAATCAATGAATATTCTGGAAAAAAGAGAGCAGGTCACATTTTGATAACTGATTATAAAAAATGCAAATATGTGTTTGCACATAAATCTAATTTATCAATACATATTCAGAGAATACTTGTTTGGATTGTGGACTTCTATTGTCATCCTGCAATAACAATAGAAAATTAAATCCAGGTGAAAATATTTTGACTTAGAAAGTACTTAACATAAATTTAAAAAATTCAAAATCATTAAGAGTTTGAAGTTTCAATGGTTCTTTCTAATGAGAAACAATATAATGTTGTTGAATGGTTTGCCTCAAACAGTTACAAAATTTGAATATAAATGTTCATTTTGTCTTTACTTCATATTTAGAATTTTTCTAAAATTGTTCAAGTAGAATTTCTTTTTTTTGGGGGGGGGTGTCCGGTCATGGGGCCTGAACTCTGGGCCTGGGCACTGTCCCTCAGCTCTTTAGCTCAGGGCTAGCACTCTACCAACAAGTAGAATTTCTTGACACCCACTTAATTATAGTAATCTGTCATTAAATTTTCTTTTTTGGGGGGGGGGTCCAGTCGTGGGGCCTGAACTCTGGGCCTGGGCACTGTCCCTCAGCTCTTCAGCTCAAGGCTAGCTCTCTACCACTTAAGCCACAGCGCCACTTCTGGCTTTTTTCTTTTTGCTTATGTGGTGCTGAGGAATTGAACCCAGGGCCTCATTCATGCAAAGCAAGCGCTCTACCACTGAGCCACCTTCCCAGCCCTGTCATTTTAATAAAAGAAACTGTATATTTATGTTCTGGAATAATAGTTTTAAAAGTCAAATTAATTCAATGCAATGTCTATCTATATATTAATAATGGTAGAAATTCAATTTTTTTAATTTAAATCAAGGATTTTGTACTTTAGAGATTCTAAGAATTGGCATTGCTATTTAAATGTAGGTATGCATATAATTTAAAAATAAGACAATTATGTTAAATTTTTGCACAAAAGTTATTATTAAAACACATAATCTTAGTGTTCAATATTTTTTCATACAATGCATTTTTTTAACTAAGATAAGGTAAGCATTTCCTCTTCAGTACTTGTCATAAACATTGTGGTTAGTTCTGGTTTTAATTTTCTTATCTTTTTTTTTGAGATATTTCTTACCACATACTTGTTGTACAAGCTTTACAAATGTAGTATTTTATTCAAGTTTCCAAAATACCCCAAACAAATTTACCTCGCTATCACTCTCTCTCATACCCGTCCTCACATCTTAAAACATCTTCTAAAACTTTTATTGTTCTGTATTCATAAAGGCTTGTAAATTATACCATACTCATTTTTGTTCATCTCTGTTGGCTTTACCCCTTTCCAATACCAAGAGAACCTGTTTTAATTTACTGTCACTCATTTTTATTATTTCAATATTTAGTGCATTACTTATGCAGAAGAATTTCATTACCATACTTCAGACATGCATGTATTATATTTTAGTGCTATTAACCTCCTTTGTTGTTCTCTTTTTCACCATCCATCTACTGTTCAACAGTTTTCAGTGAGGTTTCTTATGTCATTAATTTTTTTTTCTTAACCTCAAATTTGATACATGGATTAAGAAGTAAAGTTATGTGAGTAAATCGAGGGAAAAAACTAGAAGAAAAAATTATGTCATCGGGATCATTTAATATTCCTTTTCATTATATACATTATATACATTAATGGCAGAGAAGAGCAATAAAATCTAGTCAGATGAAAACTAGTTTATTACAGAATGTGAATCTCCCTGAGGTACTACTAAAGAAAAAAAAAGACAGAAGTGAATATATAATAGTAACATAAAGAACTTCAATTGAAACTGTTGATACATAAAATGTAGGAATAGAAAGAAAAATAGGTTCCTGGACAGGGCTGAGCTAATAAGAGGATGAATAAGATTGAAAGAATTTTTTTTTACAACTATAAAGGAAGAATAGGGAATCTGTTGAAACATTCTGGGGAAGAGAAGAGGAAAAGGGAGAGTGGGTATGGGGGTGAGATTGATTGGAGTATATTACAAAATGTGTACAAATATAACTGTGGCATCTCCATACATAATTTAAAAATACTAATAATGTAAACTAATAAAATAAAAAGAAATTTTCTTAATCTTATCACTAAAGCACATCATCAATAACTATATCCTCAGTGAATACACACACAGACACACACAGGTATATAATTTTTGTCACAAGAAACTATTTTTAGGAATAGTTCTAGTTTTCCTTTCCTCAATTGCATTTTCCAGGGACTTCTGTGATTTTACAAAGGATGTTGATCCAATCTATATATGATCCTAGTGATTCATATTAATTATTCACTCACATCAGCAGTGGGGGTGGTGTTCCCTTTACTCACCTATCACTTCTAGCTGTGATTTAAATTGCTAACTATGGTACCTTACTCATACCATCTTTTCCATAACCATGACACCACTGGATTGTGATTTAAAAAGATGAACAAGCATCAAAAACAAAAACAAACAAGAAATCAGAAATGAATAATAATGTGCCTGTTGGAAGGAATAAAGTATAATTACTCTTATAGTACATCAGCCCCCAACTGACATCAGAACCACATTTTGTACCTAATATAGAAAGAATGCAAGTCATTTTCATCAAGCAATCAAGTGAATATCAAACTATTGTTTGATTGAATATCCACTCTTTACTAGTCTTCAAAGACACACTATATTAGTATGTCATATTATTATCACTGTTAAGATGCCCTGTTGTGCCACACCACTTAAACTAAATCAAGCAAAGAAACTATTCCCTCCCTCCTCATCTTAAAAAAACAAACAAACAAACAACAACAACTAAATTCTGTCTTGTCTGTACTGTCAAGTTGCACCTGATGACCATAAATTGAATGGGAAACTCCTAATAGTCTTTAGATACAGGTTATGACCCAGCATCCAATTGCTGCTATATCATGGGAGTCTTGAGTTAGAAGTCACAGAAATCATTTTTAAATAATTTTTATTCCATTCCTGGGCAACTTTGGAGGCTTTTGTATCCTTTAAGGTACTTACCTTTTATGTTTCAGAATTTATAGCATGAATCATTCACTGGATGAAGAGTGCAGTGAGAATTCTTGGCTGAGTACGCAAAGATATTAATTCTACCTGTGATTTCCACTGGGCCTTCTTTTTTCTTTTTCGAAGAATTTTTTTTAACTTCCATTTATACCTTTATTCTAAAAATGTTATAAAGTAGGGCAGCCTTTTTCTTGCTATGTTAAAAATTATTCAAAATCCTATAGTGTTTGAATTTAAATTTTTCCTGAGGGCCTGGGAAGGTGGCTCAGTGGTAGGGCGCTTGCCTTGCATGCCTGAGGCCCTGGGTTTGATTCCTCAGCACCACATAAGCAGAAACAGTGGAAAGAGGTGCTATGGCTCAAGTGGTAGAGCGCTAGCCTTGAGCTGAAGAGCTGAGGGACAGTGCCCCACGAATGCCCCCTCCCCAAAAAAAGAATGCTTAAATTTTTCCTGAAAGGCTCAGTTTTAGGGGCCTATTTGTGGTCAGCCTATGTGCTACTAGAGGTAGTGGAAAGCTCAAGGCAAGATTGTGAGATCTTGTCCTTAGTCCATTGCCCTTAAAAATAAAAAAAAATCAATTAAAAATAAACTAATACATAAATTTTGGGAAAAATACATTTAAGAATAAAATTGAGAATAAATTCTAAGCATTCTAAAAAAAGAAAGTGTGGAAATTGGGGATATGTCGCTAATGAGATATTGAAACTCTTCTCTCTCTCTGTCTCTCTGTCTCTGTCTGTCTCTGTCTCTGTCTGTCTCTGTCTGTCTCTTTCTCTCTGTCTCTCTCTGTCTCTGTATCTCTCTCTCTCTTTTTCTCCCACTCTCTCCTATGTTCTAGCCACTATGAAAGAAGCAGTTCCTCCCTTCATGACCCATTCTAAATTCAACACTGAAAACAGAATAGAAAATAGAGAATGGATTGAGACCTCTGAAACTATTAATTAAAATAAGCACCCACAATTTGTTTAGCCAGTCACAGAAAGCTGATTCTTATAGAATCTCCCTGTTTATTTATTTATTTATTGCAGTATTGATGTTTGCAATTATGGCCTCACACCCTCTAGGTAGGCATTCTACCAACTGAATCATATGTTAAGACGTTATACGGTGGGGTTACAGTTACATGAGTAAGGCAATTGAGTACATTACTTGTGGATCATTGTTACCCCAGTGTTAACCCTTCCCTTCCTTGTTGTTGTCCCACTATCCCTTCCCACCCCTACCTCCCACCCACTTACCCCCCTTCCCCCACCCTTCTCTACACAAAGTTGTGAGGAATATTTCCAATAAACTATCCTGTGGGTATCCTTGTTGCAGTGGGTCATCCATCCTGTGTCCTTGTTTTAGCATTTTTTATCCCCTTCCCCTTCCCAGATTAGGCATATGTATATTCAAGATACAGGGTATCAAAATTGAGTACAGTGACAACAGGGAATATGCCATAGGGGAAAGAACATACAAAGGAAACAACAACAACAGCAACTAAATATAAGACTTAAAGAGAGACTTCTCTGAAGAGGAAATAAGAATGACCAATAGACACATGAAGAAATACTCAACTTCTCTGGCCATAAAATAAATGCAAATCCAAACAACATTGACATTCCACCTCACCCCAGTTAGAATGATTATATAAAAAAAATCTAGTAATGACAGATGTTGGAAAGGATGTGGTTAAAAGAGAACACTAATGCATTGTTGGTGGGAGTGTAAACTTTTTCAGCCACTCTGGAAATCAGTATAGAAGTTCCTCCAAAGACTCCACATAGAGCTCCCCTATGACCCAGCAATCCCACTTCTGAGCATTTACCCAAACAATCACAACAAGGCCACACTAAAGCTAGCAGCACAACTATGCTTATGGCAGCAGGAACCAACCCAGATATGCCTCAGTAGATGAGTGGATAAAGAAAATGTGATATACATATGTATGAATTCTGTTTCCATCAGAAAGAATGACACTGCCCAATTTGTAAGGAAATGGAAAGACTTGAAAAAATTCATATTAAGTGAAGTTACCCAGTCCCAAAGAAATTTAGGTCCCAAGGATTCCCTTATTTGCAATAATTCATCTTATCAGATGAATCAAAAAGCTCAAAAAACATGCACAAATAACCATATAAGATGATGCTAAGTGAAATGAACCCCAAGATACAGACACAAGAAGTCTGTCTTTATTGTTATTGTTCTTTAGCTTAAGGTAGAGTCTTGTGTTCGTTTGTTTGTCTCCTAGAGCCATTTCCTAACCTTACATAAATCTTTTTTTACTAATTTCAAATACTCTGGCACAAGATGAAGAAATTATTTTTTTTACTTCACTTTTTTTTTTTTTTTTTGTCTAAAGTCTATCCTTGTTGAGGAAGACATGTCTCAGGCCAAATGGAAATGAGGGGTAAAGTTTCATTCAATATGTTAAAAAAAATCCATAATCCCTCATACACTCTTACGGAAAGCTGTTTTTGTATTTGAACAGTTATTATGGCACAAACATTGACACAGGCCTCCAGGAATTCAAATCTCCTCTATGTTGATTATGCAAACGAACTTTGCCTTGCCATCTGCCTGCCTAAGATATCAAGTTAACTTGTAAGCTCTGTGATCTTGTAACCGATTGCTAGGTATAAATGTAAATGGTTTCCCCATCTACTCTTATTCATGAAGAGACATACCATCAAGGCACCAATGGCTCATGTAAGCCACTCATGGTTGGAGAGCTGATTCCTCCCTCCTCTAGACCAAGTCTCCGCCCAGTATACCTGCTACCTAAGCAACTGACACACCTGGAGGAGGACACATACGCATCAACTGAGGTCACAACTGAATCGGATATGGCCACACCTTTCTCCCACCTGGCCACAACTCCCTTTACCTGCCCAAGCCTTCTCCAGCCCCTACCCTAGATAAGGCTTGGCCAGACTCCCTCTTTTCCAGTCATATGGAGTGCCAACTTGCCTGGTGTCTGCCAGTCCCTTAAATAAACATATTCCTTACCTGAATACCACATGCGTGGTGTTGTTCTTACTCTGCAGCCTCTTTAAACACCCAATGTCTTACACATGTAATCCTAGCTATTCAGGAGAAAGATCTGAGGATAATGATTCAGTTAAGTCTGGGACACTCAGCTCCAATTAGCCACCAGAAAACCCTAAGTGGCGCTGTGGCTCAAATTGATAGAGCAGTGACCAGCACCAACCACAACAAAGCACTTCAAGCACTTCATTTCTCTGCTCTTACAGACAGAAGAGCAACATCTCTTTTGTGAAAGGTTTGAACTGTGTCACTCCAAAGCTCCCAGTCATTTTATTACTTGCCAAGTAGTAATTTTCTTTTGTAAAACATTTCATTTTTGTTAAGTAGTCTACAAAGAGGTTACAGTTTCTTAGGTCGGGCTATGAGTACCATGCTTCCTGATCAATGTCACCTCTTCCAACATTAAGTACACAAAAATCTAATAAGCACTTTTGGTCTGCTAACAAGAGGAGGCCTGCATTCATGGCTTTAGAACAGCCTTCCACTTGCCGAACTTATTGGTTAATTAAAACTAAAAATAAATTTAACATTTTAGTAACTTGACTTAATTTTTTCACTACAATTATAAAATCAGAGGAAAGTTCATAAAGGTCAGGAAATTCATGAACTCTTGAAAACACAAAGGGTCATTGGCTGCTGTGTTTTATTATTAGTTTTGCTCCTACCTTTACTTCAGTTTTGTTAGCTATTTCTTTGCAATCCTTTTATTTTCCACTCTTATTAGTTGAAACGGATTATTTAACTTAATATTTGAACTTACTAAAAAAAACCAAAAACCTGTATTTTAGAATTTTTATAAAGATATTTCATGAGCAATTCTAAGTTTTACTGGAATGATGTAAAGAACTGAGCAAAAAGTAAGGTAGGACATTACAACAGTTTCAATAATAAATAATAACCAACTAAAATTAAGTTATTGGCCCTATAATGCATACTTATATCTCCAGTGTTGATAATTTAATCAGTTTCATTAACCAAAATATTCTGATATAATCAAGATGTGGCTAAATTCTTGAACAGGATCCTGGATTTGTGGACTTGTTAAAAAGTAATTGAAGTTGGCGCTGGGAAGGTGGCTCAGTGGTAGAGCGCTAGCCTTGAATGCATGAGGCCCTGGGTTCGATTCCCTAGCACCACATAAGAGAAAAAGCCGGAAGAAGCGCTGTGGCCCAAGTGGTAGAGTGCTATCCTTGAGCTGAAGAGCTGAGGGACAGCGCCCAGGCCCAGAGTTCAGGCCTCACGACCGGACCCAAAAAAAAAAAAAAAAAAAGAACAAAAAGTAATTGAAGTTGGGCTCTGGTTGCTCATGCCTGTAATCCTAGCTAATTCTGAGGTGGAGATCTGAGGATTGTGGTTCAAAAACCAGCTGGGCAGAAAAGTCCACAAGATTTGTATGTCCAATAAAATGCCTCAAAAAAAGCTGGAAATGACACTGTGGCGTAGACCTTGAGCACAAAGAGGCTAAAATCCACAAAATATTGAAAAGACTCAAATCTTTGCCTAGCTGGACAAAGAAGATCATTTCATCTTAAATTTGAACGAGGACATTTGGGACACTATGGTGATTATGTTTATGTGCTGCTAACTTGATTGCTTTATTTTACCCCATTGGCAGGTATCCAAAAACATCATTAGTATTAAATGGGTCTACATCCTACGTGCCACCAAAGTTACACATTAATGAAGGCAGTTAGATAGAATGCTACCTGGTAAACAAAATTTATTTTCTGAGGTTATGTTATGTCAGGCCATTTTATAAACAGTTATTCACAGGTCCTTTATATCTTTCACTTTTATTGGAATTTTACTCTGACTTAAAATGCTGAATGTTTTCATTTTACTGTTTCAGAAGATTATGTATGTATTTACCATTGCACAAATGACTAGACTGAGGAGAGTTTGAATGCATTTTATAAACTTCCATTTTCTCAAAACATGTCAGGAACATACAGGAAGCCTACTTGTATTCAGGATGTAGTTAAAATTGTTATTTAATACTATGAGAAATTTTGTTTTTATGAGAAAATTTTTAAAAAACAGGAAAATATTAATGCTGCTTTTACAGAGGAAAATTGATCTTGGAGCAATGAAAACTTAATTTTCTCTCATTTTACATTTACATTTTCTCCCCAATAAATAAAATGATAACACTAATTGCCTAGGCTATAAGGATATATTCATAAAATTATATGTTTAATTGCATATGAAAAAACTATTAGCCTATTTACATAAATAATTATTATTAATTAAGAATTTGTTTGGAATATGAAATCTTCATAATGTCTATTATTTTTCTGAATATTTTTAAACATCTAGAAAATTTACTAATATATAGATGATAGTAAAAGTTTATTTTACTTAAATAGAGATAGTCAAACTAATGAGGACACTAAAATTAAATTACCAGTTTGGGGAAATTTTCTCTAGGCTAACGCATTCAGCATAAGTAAAAGTCAGTTGCTACTTTGAATACTCACATAAATTTAGTTTTCTTGCATAAAATGTAAGTGTAGAGTATCTTTGACATTAATAGAGTGGGAACAGCAGTATTCTCTAAACTTCTTGCTTCCTCTCACCTACTATCAGTATTACTACTGACCAAGAGGTAAGACAAGAATGATACTGTTTGTAATTACATGCTAAACTTTAGACTAAATAAGGAACACCTTCCAGAGGTATTCGTAATTAGATACTAAATGCTTTTAAAAAATCATCAACAAGATTTGTTACATTGTGTATTATACAATATAATTTGAATTCTCAACTAGATCACAAACAATTAGATAGTGTGCTCAGTAACAACTGACTACATTACTACAGTGTTCATTTCTTGGTGGGTTATCATTGCAACTATTTTGATAGTGAAGTTATTCTTAAAAAGATTGTTCTTTAAAAGATTTAAAAAGAACTATGATGTTTCCATTCTTTCTTTCTTAATAAAATTTCTGGAAATATGGTCACATTTTTAATCACTAAAAACAAATTATTCTGGAATCTCTTCGCTCATATTTTTTGCAGCCTCAGTGTCTGGTTTTACTTTGTTTTTTTTTTCCCCTATATCCTTCCTAAATATTTTTGTATCAATTAATTAATATATGAGTAAAATTATGATGGTATTGGATGATACTGAATTTTAATATACTTGTTAGCATGTTGTGGAACAGAAGTATACTTCATGTTTCATAGTTTGTTTCCACATGTCTATTTTCTTAATGTTGAATTTGAGTTAATCTGTTTAGCTTCAGGACACATTAGGTGGCATTTACTGATTTATTTGTAAAAATCAGGATTAGGTATGTGTAAAAAAAAACTTCAGTGTTGGTTTGAAAACACATTCATGTTTAACATTTTCCCGGTGTGTGTGAGAATCGTGTGTGTGTATGTGTATGTGAGTGTGTTTCTAAGAATGCTCAGAATATAATTTCCCCCAGTTGATTAGATTTGATTGCACTTTGACCATTCTAGATTAGATCTGTGCACCTATCTGATTACTTTTCTAGCAACTTATGTTATTTCTATATATAGACCACATTCAAAAATGAATTGATTTGATTGAGTTGAAAAGGATTATTATACAAATATACCCCTTGTTAAATGATGTTTGCTTTTCCAGCATAGCAAGTTTCCTGAATAATCAGGACATGAGATTATCATCAGTCAGATTTATGTATGTCATCTCAATAATCTAATTGTTGCAATCATCCTTCTGAAATGCTAGTGAAGATGAGAACTGAAGTCACTCAAAATTATGTACAACTTAACACACTGTATTGACCTTAAGTAGATAAATTGAATAGTTCGTCTAAGCCGAGAGATTTCCCACATAAAACACAGAATACAAAGTCTTTAATTATTTGTAAATTATAGATTGAAAGAATTGGAAGATTTCTTGAAGTAAATAGCAGTTATGGTCTTGTTCTTTCATCTGAACTTGTTATAAAAATCAATGTGTTTAGTTTTACTTTTTTCCAGTTAGGTGTATATTAATTCATTTGCTTTTGGTTTAAAAAGTATTTCATACTGTGAAATTAAGAAAAAAAAAACATGTTGGCACAGTTTTAAACAGCCAGCACATTATACCCATTGACTATCCAGCTATTAAAATAATTTAAATTCTAAAAAATAATGTGCAATTTTATTCTATATGAGTTTTGTAATTTTGTCATCTTACTTCATGTTTCCCTTATAGTAATAGAAAGATCTGTGAAGTAAAAAAGGAAATAGATGGTTTTTGACATACCTAATTAATTATAACCTTTATATATAAATGAGCTGCAAAGGAACAAAAAAATAATTCAGAACTAATGACAAAATGTCTGTCAAAGCAATTATGATTCCTAAGAAACAATAACTAGAAGAAACCATTGCTTGCAAGTAGGAACCAAGTTTTATAAAAAGGGGATATAGGCTATCTGTGTGCATTCTTTTTGGTTGTTGTTATTGGTCTTGAGGTTTGAACTCTGGGCCCCGGGTGCTGTCCCTGAGCTCTTCAGCTCAAGGCAAGTGCTCTGCCACTTGAGCCACAGCACCACTTCCCTGTGTGCATTCTTTATCACAAGCATATTCAAAGGAAACTGGTTTTCTGAGTGTTAGATGATGCTGGGATGCCATCAGAAATGTGCCAGTGGATGAAGCTATAGTGAAGCTGCGAGGTAAAAGACTTGCTAATGGGGCCCAAGAAAATGGAGAAAACTAGAAAATGCTATCCCCCATTCTCCTTCAACTCTCTCCCTACCACCTGACTCATAGAATGTAATGCAAGATGAGCAGGAAAGGGAATTAGAGAAATGTACTTAACAGTGTCTGCCCGGCAGCATAGTGGGTATACGTCTAGAAATTGGAATTTGGAACAGCCAGACTAGTACACAGCTTTTTCCCTATTACAGGAAAGAAATATTACATCAAATAATCACAGATAGTACCATATTTATATTGTTCAAATGAGGTAAAAATAAAATCAGTAACAACAACCTTCCCTTATTCTTTTAAGTTCTACAGCCGAGTCCCTAGAAAGTAAATCAAAAAAAGACAAGTTAATAAGATGAAAAGGTACAATTTATTACTGTGTATTGAACATTTCCAAGTGGGAGAAACTCAGTGAAGATCTGTCACAAAGATTTTTCTTTTCATGTTGATTCTGAGCTAGTAAAATCTAGCATCATCACTGCCAATTAAAAGCCTAAGAACTGTTCTACTTTCCCTGCTACAAGAAAGGGAAGCCTCCTTAAAAGTGAAATTTATATCCTATTTTTTGTTTTTGTTATTGTTAAATGAGGGACAGATAAAGGGGAGAAAAAGTATCTGCTATTTCTTGTCTTTAGCCATGAATTCTATGAGACAGTAAGAATTACAACCTTCATGTGTTTTACATATGAAAGAACTTGCATATTTGTATAAATTAAGGAATTTCGATTATTTTATATATGCTTTTATTGTAAAAATACTGTACAGAGGGGTTACAGTTGCATGAGTAAGATAATAAGTAAATTTTCTATGGAGCATTGTTACCTCCTTCTTTGTTTTTTCTCTACCATCTCTTCCCTCCCCACCTCCCAATCTCCTCTCTCCACAACCCTCATCCCTCCCTTCCCCCGTGGTTGTAAAGTTCTTTTTCAACATAGTGTTTTGTACATCACATTTTACAACATATCAACCTGCATCCTTATTTAAGCATTTTATTCTTTCCCTTCCCCTCCCCAAATCATAAAAAATGTATATACAGATGCAGGGTACTGGAACCTAATACAGTGAAAGCAGGGGTTATACCATGGGGGAAGATCATACAAAAAAAATCACACAGTACATTATAAATATGTTAAAAACAATAGCAAGAAGTAAAAACCCACTTGTGTCCCTATATCAGGGTCCATTTCACTTAGAATCATCTTCTCTGGTCATATGTACATAGCTTTTGACCTTCTCTGCTTATCCTAGACATATACTAGTTATTGAAAATAAGGAAAACCATAGGACATGTTTCTTTGGGCCTGGCTTACTTCCTTAATATCATTTTTTCCAAGTCTTTCCATTTCCTAATAAATGGGGCAGTGTCATTTTTTTCTGATGGAGGCATAAAATCCCATTATATATATATATGTATATATATTTATATACATATATATATATATATATATATATAAACATTTTCTTGATCCATTCATCTACTGAGAGGCTTCTGGGTTGGTTCCATACCTTAGCTATGGTGAATAATGCTGAGATAAACATACTTGTGCTGGTAGCTTTAGTATGACCTTTTTAGTGATCATTTGGGTAAATGCCCAAAAGTGGGATTGCTGGATCATAAAGAAGCTTTATGAGGAGTCTTTTGAAAAGCCTCCATACTGCTCTCCAAAGTCCTTGACCAAGTTTACACTCCCATCAACAATGCAATAGGGTTCCATTTTGGCCACATCCACTCCAGCATCTGTTGTTATTAGAGTTTTTGATTATAGCCATTCTAACTGGGGTGAGGTGGAATCTCAATGTTGGTTTGACTTGCATTTCTTTTATGGCTAGAGAAGTTGAGTATTTCTTATGTGTCTATTGGTCATTCTTATTTCCTCTTCAGAGAAGTTTCTTTTTAAGTCTTTAACCCACTTATTTATCAGGCAGTTCTTTTTTTGAGGATTTGTTCTTGGGGGACTTAATTTTTAAGTTCTGAGTATATTTTACATATGAGACCCTTGTCTGTTTTATGGCTAATAAAGATATTCTCCCAATCCATGGGCTTTCTATTGATCTTGCTAGCTATGTCCTTTGCCATGCAGAAGCTCTGCAGTTTCATGTAATCCCTGCTTATAACTTTCATTAAAATTTTAAGGTAAAGTGTTATTTCATTGTAAATTCCATTCATCATTATTTTTAGTTTTGTTCTCCTAAGTTGAGCAATATGATAGTTTAAAATTATTGTATTACTCCTGTTTAAGAGAATGTAATACTTATTAAATAGGTACTTTTTAGCTGATTTCATTACAATCAATTTTTGTTTTCAGTGTTTCAAAACATTTGTCTACTCCTCTCTTAATTTATCTGGACTGGACTTAACTGTACCTAGCTTATCTCTGATCCTAATGCTTATTCATGAAATCAATGCTTTTTCTGGGTAGTTATGCTACCAGAAATTTTCACCACTTTGATGACTTGCATTTTATTATTCTTTGTGTTTATGATATTGTATTAATTTTATACTTAGCATTTTTAGTGTATCAGTGTTTGTATGGTTAAATGATATTTTATTATTAATTCACATGGAGACCTCAAGCCGAGCTGAATAATTGTGGTTTGTATTTGGTTCAAGGAATCTCACTGGACATTTTCCTAAGAAAAATAAGATACTCCAATTGCAACTGTGAGGAATAATAATACCTCCAGTAATAGGAAATAAATATGAGTTGAAAATAGCGAGTACATTATTTACTGATACACAGTGGAAATCCCTTCAAGAAAGGATAATTTCCTCTAGGATATGGATCTCACTCCCAAGAGGCTCTTAAGAAAGTAAGTCAGCAGAAGAGATCCATTTTGCCCAAGTTACTGCTTCTCCCCCCATGAAGCCTGTGCTATTTTCTCATGGTTGAATACCTTGCTGAAACATTAGAAACACTGGCCCCAACTCTGTTCCAAACTTCTTTGGGAGCTGAGGGCTTCACCTTTACCAAGGTTCAGATTCTCCCTCAGTTCAAGCTTACTATTTACCTTCCCTTCCCAAATATTTCTTCAACTCTAATTTCTATCTCAAAGTCTACATTCAAAGGTCTGGGTCTATTTTTACAATTTTCATCAATAGCCATGCGGTTAAAGTCAACTTTGTTTTTAAATTTGTAATTATTTGACAGTCTAGTTCTTTTTGAATTGTTACACAGCCATTCTTCAGAAATTCCTACTTATGCTTACATTTAGCAATGTGAAAACACTTCAGGATTATAGCTACTCAATTGTGATTCCCCCTCTTCATAATACTCTAGAATTAAATCATCTCTCTATAGGACTCCACAAAAGAGCATTTATTTATTCAGATTTGCCAAAGTCTGTGATGTGTAACGTATTTTACCCTGGATTCAAGACACTTCTCAATGAATGTTTTCCGATGCATGTTAAGTAAGTTCTATTCTTTGTGAGGCTGTGGCTTTATCTGAGTATTAGATAGAGACCCCCAAATGCAGCTGTGCGGAAGACGTGGTTCCTAACTGGTAGATTCAGTCATTGACACAGATTACAGAACAAAGCCTTTATTTTTATCGGTAGATAAATCAAGTGTTGGATTTGTCATTTGAGGGCATTTGAGAGAGGTGGTAGGAGGTGGGGTTTAGGTGGAGAAGAGTCACACACGGGACACGTCTCTACCCATTTCTTTCTACTTCCAAGCTCCCATAAGGTTACAAACCTGCCCCTGGTGTTCCACATTGCCTAAGTCTCTTGCCAGAAATCTGTGACAGTGGGGACAAAACGAAATCTCTGCTTTTTAAAAACTATATCTTAAAGCCGGAAATGGCGCTGTGGCTCAAAGTGGTAGAGCGCTAGCCCTGAGCTGAAGAGCTGAGGGACAGCGCCCAGGCCCAGAGTTGAAGTCCCATGACCGGACCCAAAAAAATAAATAAATAAAAACTATATCTTTCAGGTATTTTATTATACTGATGAAAAGCCTAACACATAAACTAAGAAACTAATAAGTATGGAGAAAGATAATCAATTTCATTGCTTATTAAAAGTCAATTTAAAAAGTAAGCTAAGTATTTTCTAGTTCTCCCATTCTGAAAAAATAGAAATGGATTGTCTAATATAACGTAGCGTGTGTGTGTTTGTATAAGTATATATATATATAATATTCATGATATAAATGGATTGTCTAATATAATGTAGCATGTATGTGTTTGTGTAGGTACATATATATATATATATATATATAATATTCATGATATAAATGGTTAAAGGATTTGTGAGTGCCAAAAGTGCCTTCTAATCGTATGTCATGGTTTCTGTGTTAGCAGTGTCTAAAAAGCAGTCCAGCCTGAATTGATTGTACAAGAAGTTTTCCTCCTATGTCCATATATGCAAATAATTCACTTTGACCCTATTTACCCCCTCTCTCTCTCCCTCTTCTCCTCTCCCCACTTCTCAAATCAACTTCAACACATTTACTGTTCTATGTTTACAGATTCGTGTGTACTATCTGGACTATATTTGTCTTACTTCAAACTTTCTGAATGTTCCCCTCTTAGAAAGGTCCTGAATTAATTAAGTCATCTTTATCCTTAAAAACTCATTCCAGTTATTGACTTTCTATCATCTTCTCATAGTCCCTGACTCATCCTTCTTCATGCACAAAAGGTCATTACTAATACTTCTATTATCACACTTAACATTGTATTGCAATGGTTTGTTTATACTGTACCACTTTAATAGAGCAGTGTTCAAGTATGCAAGTATTTTGGTACACAGTATAAACAAAAATTGCTTCATAAAATTGGTTAAAATGAACATTTGATTATATGGTGACATCCCAATTGTAGTACAATCAGAGCAATTCTATGTCATGACATGGAGATTTACAGATAATACAAGCTCTATTTCCTTGTGTTGTTTTCTTGGCAACAATCATACTGAACAGGCAATTTAAAGAAAACTCAGCTAATGTTCTTGGCAGATATTTAACCTTATGAAAGGAAATCACATATCCAGGACTTCAGTATTTTCATTTTGGTGACATTTAATGTGGAAATAAGTCCATTTTCCTCAGATCTTCTGGTTCAAATTTAAGCTCATTCCTCAAGTTATTTTCAAGTAGCATTAAATAAAAATATGAGGATTTCAAAAGCACAATATTGGTTTTGAGTGTGGGTAGTGCTGGAATTTGAGTTCAGGCCTTTGTGTTTCCTAACCATGAGCATTACCAATTGGGTCACACTTGTAGCCTTTCTTTCCTTCAGTTATTTCTCAGAAAGATTATCACATTTTTATCCTGGAACCAGCATCAGACTAAGATCCTCCTTATTATTTTCCCTAACTAGCTGTGAATACAGACATGTACCAGCATACCTGGCATGTTGATGAAATGGGAATGGAGAAGTCACTATAATTTAATAGTATCTGCAAACACTTTTCTGAAAGATTTTAGGCTGTTTTCTGTAAAAGAAATATATTAAACAGGAATATATTTTCCAAGGATCTAAGGTGACCTATGATATGTAAATAAGTTTATGTGACTGTATTACCTTTGTCCTAGCTGTTTGGTCATTATGAGTGATGAAACCCTATCTCTTCAGAACACACTGTTTTGTCTAAATCTCAAAGTTATGGCTGATGCAGATGTCAATGAGAGAATTACCTCACATCCTTCTGTACATATTGTTTTCCAAAAATAAAATACTCATACACATTTTTCTCTCTTCACAGCAGATTATCCTGTCTTCTGTATCAGTTTTAATTTACTTTCTTTTTTTTATTGTGAAAATACCGTACAGAGAGTTTACAATTACATGGGCATGGTAATGAGTGTATTTCTTTTTTTTTGGGGGGGGGAAGAGGGTCTTGTGGGCCTGAACTCTGGGCCTGGGCGCTGACTCTCAGCTCTTCAGCTCAAGGCTAGCGCTCTACTGCTTGAGCCACAGCGCCACTTCTGGCTTTTTTCTTTTTGCTTATGGGGTGTTGAGGAATTGAACCCAGGGCCTCAGGCATGCAAGGCAAGCGCTCTACCACTGAGCCACCTTCCCAGCCCATGAGTGCATTTCTTATCAAGCATTGATGCCTCCTCCTTTGTTTCCCCTTATCATCCCTTCCCATTTCCCCGCCCTTCTGCCAAAGTTGTAAAAGTTCGTTTTTCGACATAACATCTTGTACATCTCATTGTTGCAATGGGTCCACCTGTGTCCCTATTTAAACAATTTGTTTTTTTCCCTTCTCTTCCACAAATTATACCAACATCAAATACAGTGAAAACAGGGGTTATACTTTGGGGGAGGGACATACAAAGCAATGAAGAAATCATCTTGTAAATATGGTAGAAATAATAGCAAGAAAGAAAAACCATTTGAGTTCTTATCTTGGGGTTCATTTCACCTAACATCAACTTATCTGAACATTTCTGCTTGTCTCAGATATATACTAGTTATTGCAAATAAGGGAAACCATGGGAATTATGTTTCTTTGGGCCTGCTTACTTCACTTAATATCATTTTTTCCAAGTCTTTCCATTACCTAACAAATGGGGCAATGTCATTTTTTCTGATGGAGGCATAGAATTTGTTTAATTTACTCTTTAGCCACTAGCTATCTTTTTGCATTGAACTCTTGACAAACCCAAAACAGCAAAGTGCAACAGATTCTATTCTCCTGTTAAGGATTTTCCCTAGGCATCTCACAGGTTAGCAAGTTAAGCCTTTGATTGCTAGAAAAATGAAATGGGGGACTCCCAAGTATATGGTTCACTCTTTTAGCAAATAATAGACAGTCAATGTTGTCAAATATCTGAAAACCAAGTCTTTGAAAAGCACAAGTGTAAGAGATGTGATTTATGTGCAGTGGTTACCAGTTTCTGTGCTGTGAAATCTCTCTTAGCACAGTAAGTGAGCTGCCACGAATGTGATGCCTCCATACTCAAAATTGGAAAGAAACATTCCACCCTCGTATTTTGTTTATTTTTTTCTATATGTTAATTAAATAGTCAAGCTAAGTTCAGAACAATGAAAGTTAATTTTTTAAAACTTGGTACTTTTCCTAATACTTCAATGTCCCCCACACACATTATAAATACCCTCCTAATGCAACTAGGCATATCCATGTGATAAGGTTTGTCTTTGTCACAGTTGCTCTGGTGTCCAGGGTATGAACAAGTGATATATAACTGCATCAGTAAAATTCCCACAAGACTTTTGCTTGTGTATTCCACCCTGACTTCCTTTGTGTGTGTGTGTGTGTGAAAATACCGTACAGAGGGGTTACAATTACATGGGCAAGGTAATGAGTACATTTCTTATCAAGTATTGTAGCCTCCTCCTGTTTCCCCTTCCCATCCCTTCCCATCCTCCCCCCCACAGCCCCCACCCAAACTTCTCCCACCCCCACCAAGTTGCAAAATTCATTTTCTTTTTTTTTTCTTTTTTCTTTTTGTCGGTCGTGGGGCTTGAACTCTGGGCCTGGGCGCTGTCCTTCAGCTCTTCAGCTCAAGGCGAGCGCTCTACCACTTGAGCTACAGTGCCACTTCTGGTTTTCTGGTGGTTTATTGGAGATAGGAGTCTCACGGTCTCTCCTGCCCGGGCTGGCTTTGAACCGCGATCCTCAGATCTCAGCCTCCTGGGTAGCTAGGATTACAGGCGTGAGCCACCAGCGCCCGGCGCAAAGTTCATTTTCAACATAACGACTTGTACATCTCATTGTTGCAATGGGTCCACCTGCATCCCTATTTAAACAATTTGTTTTTTTTCCACTCCCCTCCATGAATTATACCAACATCAAATAAAGCGGAAACAGGGGTTATACTCATTGGTCTGGAACTCTCTCTTTGTCCCAAGAGGTCTTTCTTGAGTTTGCTCCCGGGACCCTCCATGCATAGGGCCCACTGGTGACTCGGTGTGTCCTTCTTCCTGTCCCGAGGAAGCTTTGAGTGCAGTCAGTCCTTTCATTTCCTATTCCATCTGAATGATTCTTAATAACTATACAGCGGGGAACTTCCCATTTATGACAAGCATAGAGGATAGTAAAATGTTGAAAAATAATTGGAATGTGATAACTTTGGACATTTAGCTTTACAAGTAAAACATAGAGGTTTACATAAATTAACCTTTGACTGGGTCGTCCTACTCGGTACACCCTGGAGTTATCCCTGTACTAGTAGTAGGTATCCTTTATACCTTTTGCTAGTTGATATTAAATACTTACAATTTCAGAAACTGTAACTTAATTTTGAGGATTTTGAAAACAAAATTACTTCAAACATGTATTCTATTTTTTAATTAAGTAAAAAGAGAAGTGTCACTTTGTCAATTTTATATTGTCAGAATCAATCTTGTTTCATGATTTATTTTATATTTTTTTATTTTATTAGTCGTGGGGCTTGAACTCTGGGCTTGGGTGCTGTTATTGCACTCTACAGCTTAAGGTGAGCACTCTACCATTTAAGCCACAGCACTACCTCTAATTTTCTGGTGGTTTATTGGAGATAAGAATTTCAGGGACTTTCTTGCCCAAGTTGGCTTTTAACCTTTATCCTCAGATCTCAGCCTCCTGAGTAGCGAGGATTATAGGCGTGAGCCACCAGCACCTGGCTATTTCATGATTTTACAAAATGTAGGAAATGAAAAAAAATGCAAGTAACTACACTGCTAATTTTATCTAGTACTTTTAGTCTGCATATACACACAAAAATTATATATGTATATATACATACACATACACACACATATATATGACAAAGAAGGTGTCTGTATGGAGACATGTACATACTATGTTCAAGGACTGCTGGGGGAAAGTGCTCACAATTAAAGACAAAACCCTAAAATATTCCTAGCTACAAAAACACTGCGTTCTCTAAAAATTTATTTTCTATCAGGGTTCATTCTCTTGGATATGTCCAGTGAAGTAAAAATGGATATTTTTAAGGATGGATAATTATCCTCTACCCCTCAGATTTGTGGTTAGAACCTATTATCCAGTTCTCAGGCTGGGATTTTAACACATAAGTGCAGTAATCTGTATGGACAGACGTATTTTATCTTATGGTCTAGGAAAGCAAAGAATGTCTTTCTGGAAGGGACAAGTAAAATAGTAATGAAACAAGGGGAAAACAATACCGGGGACTTACCATTCTTGGTCCAATCTCTTCTCAATATTTTCTGCATTCTTGCATGAGGTTTTATATAGCATACCCTTAATCTGAATTTGGGAAGTATATTTAGGATTAATTTTATAATCTAGAAAATTAAATAATGTGTAGTTATCAATCACAGTTCATTTAAATTTTTAAATAGAAATGATAACGTTTTCTTTAAAACTTTCATCATGGACGAATGTGGTGAGCAGGTATTCACTCTTCCTACATATCTAAAGCTTCACTATTAGGCTCTATCTGCCAAATAAGTGTTCTTTCTGTTAGAATTAGCACAGCTTCTCTTCCGTTCCCCCTAAAATGTGGCCATTAGCCACAGATCTGGAAGATATTCTAGCCACACGCCTATCTGTGCTTCAAAGTGCCATGCTCATAAACTAAAATGAGCTCTTAGTTTCGCAGATAGTACTCTCTCGGTTCTTAAAATAGCAGCTGCAAGTATGTTGTGTGCATAGAATCCCTGCAGAGAAATGAATGGCTTCTGTACATTTTTGCTCCCTTTGGGGTACTATCCTATTGAACCAATGAGGGAAAAAGGATGATTTCCTCCAATGTATGACTCTCATAGGCGTAATTATTTATATTCTCCTTGATTCCTAAAACAATTTCAGAAGGGCACTGTTGAACAAACTATTACTGTTCCTTAAGTGGCAAAGCTGAATGCTCCTATGTGACCCTGAACCATTGTGAGAGATTGACTTCTGTCCACTTCTGAGATCATTGCCAAGCTTTGATGTTCTTTTAGTTCTTTCAATGACAATGACTACAGCATGGAAAATGACTGTGTTAGTTATAGCTGACTTAAATAGACTATTATGACTTTGAAGCTTTATAATACCAACTAATTATCTCAACCAATTGCAATAAGTCATCAACTTCTATTCTTATATAGTTATGGGAGTAATTTCATTACTTAGTGAAAACAAACAAACACACAAAAAGCAAAACAATTTCAGGTTTTAGCCATGGGGCTGACCCTTAGCTTCTTGCTCTATCAGTGAAGTATCCAACAAATCAACTTGACTCTTTCAAGCCAGCAAAGACAAGTTTGTTTTCCCAATATGGATGACATAGTTTTATTCAATGTAATAATTGTTGTGTGATGATATACTTCCTGAGATACTTGCCATGTTCAAGTGGATGGAAGCGATTCTTGCTGCAGTCAAGGGGGTGGGAAGGCTAACATGGATAATGGATAACATGGATAATGGACATAGGACAAGGCAAGAATAATGAGGTCCATTTTAAAATCTCTTACACATACACAAAAAATACGTTCTGAAAATATGCTATTGCTTCACCATGCCACCTTCTCTTCAAGTTCCTCAGCCTCTTTTTATCTGGGCATAGGCAAACCCCTTCTGGAAGTTTCCCGAATATGTTTGCACATGATGGCCTTGTTTAATCATTCACACAGCTGATCTCCAGCACCCTGTATAACATGGCAAGCTACTTATACAGATATTGATACCAGAAGACATTTATTCTGGTGACATTTTTAATGAACAGATATTACGATATATCTGTGAACCAGAGGCAAAATATATTCATTTTTTCATTATCAGATATTATCTCAGTAGCTTATACTTTTCAGCTGAAATGCTTGTTTTGCCATTTTGAGAACAGATGTGAGCCATCTGTTTTTAATCAAAAAATCCATATTAAATTACACCTTAATTCAGATGATAAGTAGGAAAAACATTCAAATGTAATTTGATTTGTGTATATGGTTTCTTCATTAGGTTTACACCATTTTAGATATGTCAAAACCTCATTATCTTGAATGCTGGTGATGTCATAGAGAGATATACACCATGAAGATGTACAGAGATGAATCTGAATTGCAAAAGCATACACAGAGAGGAACATTAAGCAATTTGGCTTATTTAACATTATGTGGCCATGTGACTGTTCCATATTTTAAACAAGAATGGATTTCAGACAACCTTTGAAATTGCTATTCATTTACCTTACTTCATTCCATAAGTCAATTTCAGTAAGTTGGCTAATCAGAACACTTTTTTGGTAGCTCCTCCACGTTACCTTTAAATAAAGACTCAAAAGGAAATGCTTACTTATGATGTGGAAAATTGCACTTGCATTTTTTAAGGGAATAAACATGTTGTCATGTTGAGAGAATTTGCCCTAAATGATTGAAAGCTTTTTCGACCAAAGGGAGAATGTGCCCTCCAATTACAGATAAGCCATACAATTATAAAAGCGCATCCTTTGCCTTTCTTCCTTATTCCAAGAACATGGTGGAGGAAGATTTTTCTCTCAACTCATCAGCGGCCCTGCTAGCCAGCTCTGCAGCCGCTTATCCCAGGTTCCACAAGGGATGAGAGAGGAGGGGAAAGTAGATTAGAACATCTGGAGTGATTCTTCTTTTTGGCAGCTGCATGTGCTTTCCTTGGAGAACACACTCTTGTCCTTTGATGCCACCTCCACACTCTGGCATTTTAGAGATATCTGCAGTCCACAATGTCAGCCTTGACCTTGTTTCCAGGGACTCCCATCTCTCACAATTACCACCGATAGTGGATGAATCGAGGGACATAATCCGTGATAGATGCCAAATTAAGTTCTATCAAAAATCACATAGTCTTCCTGGGCTTTCATATTTTTATTATGCTAACCACATGGCATATTCCATCTTTGGGGCTAGAACAGAAAAAGCTGTCGCAATTTGAGATGGGTAGGTGGGTGAGAGCCACTGGCATCTATACCTCATCAGAAATGAAGCAAAGCATTACATTAAACTGTGCAAAGCCAGCACAGGGACACAGGCAGGTTTTTCCCTCTAGGCCAGAAAACAGGGAAGGAAGAGACTCTAGCACAATTGATGTGAGGTGAGCAACCTAGTGTAAAATCAGGGATGTGGTTAATGATATAAGATTGCATTGGCCAGGGGCTGGGAAGGTGGCTCAGTGGTAGAACACATGCCTTGCATGCCAGAGGCCCTGGGTTCGATTCCTCAGCACCACATAAGCAAAAAGAAAAAAGCCGGAAGTGGCGCTGTGGCTCAAGTGGTAGAGCGCTAGCCTTGAGCTGAAGAGCTGAGGGACAGCACCCAGGCCCAGAGTTCAGGCCCCATGACCGGACCCCCCCCCAAAAAAAAAAAAGATTGCATTAGCCATTGTGACCATTAGACGTGATGCTTTGAGGAATGAGACAAACTCCTGGTACAATAGTCAGGCATGCAGAAAGACTCTGTACATTAAGACCTTGAGATTAGAATGTCCGACTTCCACTCCTGTCTTGTGCAAAGAAGGTGGTATAGGCTCCAGAGAACTGACAAGTATGTAACTTATTGAATCCAGAAACAACAACACCTGGAAATAAAAGTACCAAGTATCATACACACAAAATAAAGGCAGTATTTGTGGCATGTTTCTTTACCAGAAATATTATGGCAGAACATTTTCTAATTGGACATGAAGCCAAGTTGTAATTTCTCACACTCCAGTGAGAGATTATAAACAAGTGGGTAGATGAATTTTACTGCATTGTTGAAAACATGCTATTTAGAAGGAATTTAAAATGCACAAGCAATATAGTAAGTGAATTGGTATTTATGGGGAGTAGCATAGGATTGCAATTTTAAATAAGGTAACAAGGCCGTAAAGAAGGTATTATTTGAATGTATCTGGAAAAATGTGGCAATTTGAGCAAAACAGCTTGCTGTCTGCACACAGGGTAGGATAGTAGGAAGGGTGCACTGTATCAAAGGTCCTAAAGTGGGAAGGGTCCTGGAGTAGGGATAGAGAATGGCTAGAGAGCACAGAGGTGCTGTGAGAGGTCTGAGTGGTACATGTTACACAGCCGAAGACCATCCTAGTGAGGCTGGTATGTAGTGAACAGTCTGGTGCAAAAGAGGTGATATAGTTAGTGTTGTAAGTTTACCTTGGCCCTTTTCAGCCATCTCGACCTGGCATTGTAAAAATGAGAAAAGTTCAAAGACTTGAAAAAAAGGATGAGATGATGAGGAGACTATTTAATGGTACACTGATCGAAAGAGCTGGCGGTAGTCTGGCTCTATCACTCAAAAGTGAAATAAAGAAAACACTGGCCAAAAACATCGGGTGGATCAAAACCCAGTTTGGAAAATACCAATGCTAATATCACCTACTGGCTACTGTGTGGTAAGAATCAGACAATAAAAGATAAAGAAGGAAAATATACTCTCAACCTGCTCTCTGATAGGGAAAATACCAAGACAGTCATCATATTCTTCACATGACCTCTAAAAGGATTGAATAGACTCCAGTAATTGTTCTGATCTTTCTATAGTTGTGAGAGAGGCACATGGAAGTCACAAGCTGAAGCCACAAGTCCATTGTTTGCAAGCAGGAGGTCTTAGGAATCTTTGAGCACCTACCTGGAATATAAAACAAGGTAAATTATCTATTAGGAGAAGATGACAGCCTAAAATGGTTGCAGATAACCTTTGAGATGTTTCTCACCATCCAGAATTATTCTTGTTTGCTCTTAGTGTTTCTGTACTAACGAAACTAAATTCAGCACTGCATTGCTGAGCATTAGCTAGGAATTGTAATTGAATAGCCTGCAGGAGATACAGCCCCAAACCAATTATTGTCAATGTTCTTGTTTTCTGGATGGGTAGCCAGTTTATGTGAGGCTCATAACTTTATAACCTATAATTAACTATAACCTATAACTAAAAGTGTATATAAACTAACCAATACATAGCTAGAGATAGCTATGTTGGGAAAAATGATAACAATTTGCTATGACTAAGAATTCTTAAAAGCTTTTATCATTGTGCCTGAAGGAAATATTAAAAGTTTTGCAAAATCTGTTCCTGCTCTGCTCTCTACTATCTGGTGTTCTGGACCTTTTCTTTTATCATCATGAAAATAATGTAAGAAAGATGCTAGTATTCTCCAATATTTTAAAATGATACCAGTTAAATTACAATAAAATTGATGATGAAAATAAAAATATTTTAAAAACCTGAAGAGTCATGTATTAAAATGTTAAGAGAACTCGTGTCTTGTAGATTGTGACATTTTTGTGTTATCTTTCAAACTGTTATTACAGCAATGTTAGCTACACAGCAAAATTGCATGTAAAAATTGACCCCTTGAGTGGCTGTAACACTAGTATTTCCACCAGACAACTGACAGTTCCTGTTGGTCCAAATCCTGGCTATTTTCTAGTATCCTGGGAATCAAGATCCTAATGTCTCTAATCCTGAAAAGGAAGGGACTGAGGTAGAGAAACACTATGAGAGAATACATTCAGATGCCATCCTCACACTCTTCCAACCAGGGAGGAAGATTTTACCCGGAAGCAACTGTTAGTAGATTCTTGATCTTGGACTGCTTATTTCCAAAAGTATGAGAAAATAAACTTCTGTAGTTTAACACACACAACTCTGTCATTATGCTCTCACAATCAAAATAGACCAATCTAGTGGAATGTAGCTATACAGTTCATCCAAACTTCCAGATTCTGATTCTGAGTTATATTCTTATCAGAAAAGATATCTGTATGCTCCCTGTACTTTCTCCTCCTTTTTAAAAGTTCTGTTTACAGTAGTAAAGATCATGTATATTATTGTAGAGTGGTAAAGACACTTAATTTTGCTTATTTCATCTGAAAGGATTTATACCAGGAGTGGCATGCTCATATTTCAAGTGTCTTTCCTGTTTTTTAACCATGAGCCAAAGATCACCATTAGTTGCAGCACATGTCACAAGAGACATAGTGACAATGGAACAAACATTTGAAATGTAATGACTCAAACCAAAGATAGTTTTAGAAGCTAAATTGATCATATTAGTGTTGTAGATACTTAAACTGCCCATGATTTTAAGTAGCATTTATGCTTTCGCATCTCTACCAAGTGATACAAATATACATTTTTGAAACACATGTGTGTGTATGCATGAATAGTCTTTGATTTACATTCCTACCTGTAAATATATTATCTGGACAGCTAAGACGAAATCAGTGAAGTGAGCTTGGTGTTTAAACTCTGAAGAAGCGTTCTAAATTTTATACCTTTGAGTTGCTGGATGTACAGTCATGAGATTAATGTGCTGCAATTCTTAAGATACTTTGGAGAAGAGAGACTGACTCTCTGGATGCATGTAATTTATGGATGTTATGTTGCCTTCTTAAATGAGAAAAGAAGGAGAAAGAACTTGAGAACTTATAAACTAACATCAATACAGATAATAACCTCTTGCCTGAAAGAGGTTGGGTTATCTTTATTTCGTAAATGTTCCTGTGACTTAGACATACTCTTTCTCACTAAATGACTACACATTTCCTTTGTGATTCTTTCCTCTTCTTTTCCTCCAACATCATGTCTCATTTTCCTGCTCTGCCTTTCTATCTCCCACACAGAAAATCACATTGGATTATCTATTATTATTTGACTAAATAAAGTCACTGAATCAGACACGGGAGGAGGTAGGAGCCCATTTATTTCACAGTGTGATAGTGATAGTTCAATATTCAGAAGAAAGCAATAATACTGTATATAGAATACATTTTTTTCATGTGTGATTCTTATTTGAAGGATTTCTCTCCTAGAGTTTTATAAAGTAGTGTAAAAGGAACTTATGTCTAGAGAGATGTTTTTAAACATAAAAATATCTGCCTTACTCTTATAAAGTAAAATTCAATATAATCAGCAATTTTAAGGAAGCATTTAGAAAGATTGTATAGTGAAGTACATTTCCTTGGCTTAACCCTGTGTATGTACTAGAGTGAGGCCATATCTTAAATAGAAGACATATTTAACTGCTATTAATGTTCTATATAAATTATGACATTGCTTTAATGAAAGACCCAAAAGAAACCTCAATGCATCTTCCTTTATGACCTCAGACACAAAGAACATAAAATTAATTCAGACAATTTTATTAGCCACATATTTTTTCTTCTCTCAAACTATATGGTAGTATTAAATCTACATAGATTCTAAATGTTTATGTATTCATTTACTGAGATTTCGCTGAATATTTTTTAACTCTTTGGGCTTCCCTTCCATATAAGAATTAGAGAAATACTGGGGTTTTGGAAATATTAAGAGAACTGTTAAGTAATTTGAATTTTCTAACCAATGTGGATTACAGGTGGCAACTAGTATACTAGGCTAGTCAACTGTGCCTTTAGATCACAATACATATTCACCCTAATACCTTTGGTAAGCAAGTTGATAATGTCAAGTACCTGTGGCTCACCTCTGTAATCCTAGCTACTCAGGAATCTGAGAACTGAAAACTGTGATTCAAAGACCAGGCAGGAAAAGCTGCAAATGGAGCTAAGTCTCATATAGCTTTGAGTGAAAGAAGCATGTTGTTTAAGCCCTGAACTCAATGCCCCCCGCAAGTTGATATTTGTATTGAATAAACTTTTCCTCTAATATTTTGTTATAGTAGAGCAATATGCACATTTAATTACATAACCAAGTTCTAAATACAAAATATATATAAAACAAAGCAATCAATTACATCAAAGATATGTCAAAATGTTCATCTTATGTAAATAAAACTGATGATGTATTGTTTAATTTTCCAACTGTGCACCTATTAAAACATATTTTGTAATTGCCTAAATGTCCTACAACAGCCTTTCCCACCCCTCCCCCACCCCAAAGAAAGAACAATGTGAAGATTTTTAATGCTGGTCATGGCATTATCAGAGTTGCATATGAAACTGGCAAGTAAAAGTCTTTCCTTTTTTGTTTACCTTTAACAATAAATTCCAGCTAAGTTCTGAATTTCATTTTTATAACTGTTTATCACATGGTTTTATTAAGGCTATCATTTAGTCTTGTGTGAAATTAAATGTACATGATTCTGCAAATTTGTATAGTCTTCTGGTCTTACTATACATATTTGATTATGTTTTCATAAACATATAGGAATAGAATTTGCATTTTTGGTATTAAATTAAATGTGATGCTACTAAAATTAATTCTATGCTACATAGAATTTTTTGGCTTTGACTCTATTCTATTTCATGGAAGACTTGCATATTTGACACTGCCTCCATCGCTGAATATGTCCAGGTAGCTTGGATCAAAAGAAGTAGTCTGGGAAGCTGGCTCAGTGGTAGAGTACTTGCCTTGCATGCATGAAGCCCTGGGTTTGATTCCTCAGTACCACATAAGCAGAAAAAGCCAGAAGTGGTGCTGTGGCTCAAGTGGTAGAGTGCTAGCTTTGAGCTGAAGAGCTGAGGGACAGCACCAAGGCCCAGACGTCAGACACCAACAAAAAAAAAATGAAGTATTTTTAGAGGGTAGGGACCTGAGTTTGTGTTCATATTTACTGTAAGTAATATTACCAGATAGTTTATATTGGATAAATCTAGATAGATTGAAATTCTTTTTTATCAGTATGCAAAATATGGACTTTTCCTTCAGTTTGAAGGATAAAAATCGTTGCCTTCTCTAACATTCATTCAGAGTTCAATTTGTGTCAGAAAGGGGAAATTCTTTAATATTTATATATGCCAGAATACTTTTGTTACCATTTGTAACTACTGAGACATGTTCATTAATATTTTTTTCTTTAGAAACACAGGATAAAAATTTCTCACAGTAAAATACAAGATAAAAAAACTAATAAGAGACATACAAAATAAAGAATTCTGTGATTTCAGTATTGTGGATTTACTTACAGAAAGAAAAATGCAAGTGAAAAGATTTAAAATATTAAATTCATTGATGAGAATGAATTAATTTACATTTTCTTTTCATTTGAAAAAGAAACTTCAAGAAAGCAAGATAGTTATAGAAAAAAAACATGCAATATACAGTAGTATCTACAGGGTATCTTTGTTAAATTATTGGTGTTCAAATTAAAATTTTTATTCTATACTATTTTGGGTGTGAAAAATGGGCTGCTGTAAACCCATGAAACATATATAAGTTATGGCTGTACTATTTGTTTTCACTTCAAAGGAGTCGAAAATACGCTGTCAATCTGGAGGAGAAAGAAAAGCATTGCTTTTTTTTTCCTGTTTGTTTGTAGTGACTTTGAGTTGACACATAGTTCTTGTGAGATTTTCTCCAATTTTGAACCTTTTCATGGAAGAAAATAAAATCCTTTCTGTAGCATAAGCTGAATCATTCTGCAGCTTTTCCATTGTTTTCAGAACCATCTTTGCCTACTCTCCTCAGAATACCAGCACCAGCTTAAATGGCAGCCTCCTGCCTCTGCACTCTGGGTCTCAGGACCACTTCATGGAGTCCACTCATCTCAGTTCTTTTTTTTTTTTTTCTTTTTTTTCCCTCTGTGATTGAAGGTCAAGCTTGGGCATTTTGAATGCTAGACAAGCACTCTACCACTCAATTAAATCCTCAGTTCAAGAAACTGATTCATTATAAATTATCCAATCTATAACATTTTTATTATGACTTCACAAAATGAACCAACAATGTATTTACCAGCTTAAATTTTATTCATTATCAAGGATTAATGTAGATAATAAGCCCTTTCTGATCACTTTCATAACCCACATAAACAGATGAGGTAACTACAACCCACTGATAACAAGAGGCACCAATCACTTTTTCTGCCTTGTCTACCACCAAATAAGCTCTTGGTAGAAATGAGCTAGTTATTGGAAATTAAATGGGCATTATTTCTTTGGCCATATAAAAATAATAAAAATAATAATGTTAATATATATAACATTACAAAGTGTCATATTTTCAAAGCTAGTGTTAGATTTAGTAAACAAAATAATATGGCATTCAGGTAAATTTGGGTTTTGTTGAAACAAGTAATTTATATGATATTTGTATATCCCAAATAATGTTAAAATAAAGTTCAAATTTTAAGCAAGACTTCACATTTATCTAAGTGTACTGTATTTATCTGGCAATCCTAGTCTGAATAAAATAAAATATTTCAGTACTGAATTGTTTGGGAAAAAACCTTGATCCACAAATGCTTTTATACACAATCAGGTCTGGTTCTCTTTAGTGTAAGCTCTATTTCAAGATCTGTCATGTTGATCCATTTTATCAAAACTTTCTGTTTGTTGTTTGAATAGAATATATTATTAGTGACTGAATGTACATTAACTATCATAGTGCTTTTAAAACAGTTATATATTTGGAAATGGTATGTGTATATGTGATGTGCTCATTTACATTCATACCGACTATGAAAATCATGTATCACTGTATTTTACTGTATTGTTTGACAGCTAGAGCACTCCAATTGCTATAAGTAGACTTGATGCCCTAGATTCAAGATTAATGTTTTTGCCACAACAGTGGAACATATTATATTTCCCGGCAGGACATGTCTGATGTCTATTGACAGGCCCTGTGGTGTGACTCAGCTAGGCAAATACCAGCCAGAAGGTCACCCTTGGAAAATTATAATGTTCCAGACAGATCTGATAATGTCAACCTATTCTGGACTTGTCTGCAGTGTTTTTGTTATTGTTGTTGTTGTTGTTGCTGTTGTTTTTCAGAATATCAATACCCAAAGCACAAAATATGACAGGTAATAATTGTTTAGTAAATGATGGTTTCCTTTTCCAATATATTTGAGTCCATTTCAAAACAGAAAAAAAATGTTAAAAACTGACTTCTAAGCCCTGGAAGCCTATTACTTTGAAATCAAATCCTTTATAGTCAATCAAATATTTATGATAGTTATAGTAACTTAATGAAATGTTCAGGCACATGCTGTCTTGTTGAAAATAACACCTGAATACCTGGGAACCTTCAAATATATTCTGGTAACTTTTGGAAAATCATGCTATTTTTATTCATCTTGTTGATTTCAAACTTGGATTTAAAGATTCCTCCAATAAAGATTAGATATGGTTTCAAATTCTAAGATTCATTATTATGATCATTAATGCTAATATGACCTACCTAATTTAAAGTTCTGTGGACTTTATCAGTCATGTGTATGTAGAGGATTATATAAAGCCACAGAACTTGATGAAATCCCCATGGGGGGAAAATGTAGATATAAAAGTTTATTTTTTAATATATAGTTTTATTGTAAAAATACTGTACAGATGGGTTACAGTTACAGTTACATTACAAGGTAATGGATACATTTCCTATTGAGCATTGTTACCTCCTCCTTTTTTTCCCCCTACTATTCCTTCCCTCCCCACCTCCCCAACTCCTCCCTCCCCATGCCCCCCAACATTGTAAAGTTCATTTTCAATATAGTGTCCTGTACATCTCATTGTCACAATGGTTCAATCTGCATAATATAAAAGTTTATTGACAACAGGTCCAGGTCCCAGAGTTAGTTCTGGATCACTTGCTTGAAGACAAGAGAGGAGCATTGGTATGTGTAACATAATAATTGGGAAGAAGATGGCAGAAAGAGAACAGGGGAACCCCCTAAGCTCTCTCCAAAGAAGCAGAATTTTAGTGTCTTGTCAGGTAGTGAGATTCACAACAAGTAAGCTGTAATTACACAGAGATATACTCCAAGGAAGAAGAATATAAAGTGATTGCATAGGAAGACAGTGCCCACAGACAGCAGTATGGGTGGCAGCAGAGGTGGCCACTGAGCACACAGGCATCCCTCAAGCACCTGAGCTATCCTCCCTTAACTCAGAATGTCCAGGAAAGGAAAGATTGACAGTCAGATTAATTTGTGTTGATAAGTGATTTAATTGATTCGATCTCAGGAATAAGACCCCCATAAAACCTCAAAGACCAGGTTTAAAGATCATTTAGCTGCTTAACACTAAGTGCCAAGACAATAATGTGGCACCCTCACTGAGCATTGAAGCTCCGGGTACTTGACAATGAACCTTGCATCATTCAGCTACTCTGTCAGGTTGTTTATTTTATTTTATTTTTGTAATAACCTCTATAACCAAAAGGTGAATATGAGTAATCCACTTTCCTGAAATCTTTTTTTTTATTTAAATTTTATTTTATTTGTGAACATACTGCACAGAGGGGTTACAATTGCATGGGCAGGATAATGCGTACATTTCTTACCAAGCAAAATCTGTGTGTTACCCTAGAAAACTATGAAACTTGAAAATGAGGTCCTGGAAATTCTCAATTGATAGTAGTTGTTAGGTTTTTAAAAGGAGTAAGAACTGCACCATCACGCACGTGGTATTCAGGTAAGGGGTAGGTTTATTCAGTAGACCTGCTGGGACCAAGCAAGGTTGGCCCTCCACGTGGCTGGGAAAGAGAGAGAGAAAAGAGCTAGAAAAGAGCAGAGAGCTAGAAAAGAACAGAGAGAGAGCCTCTGGACCTGGGCTGGGCCTTATCTAGGGTAAGGGCGGAGAAAGGTGTGGCCACATCAAATTCAGATGTGACCTCAGCAGATGCAGATGTGACCTCTTCCAGGTGTCCCAGTTGCCTAGGTAACGCAGGCACTGGGTGGAGACTTTGCTGCAAGGAGGGTAGAGTCGGCTAGCCATCCAGGAGCGGACCTTACAGTAGTTGTGTCAAATGATTTGATAGCCTGAATTGGTACTTGCCTCTGACTTGAACAAAGTTTTTTGAAACTGAGCTTTTACCTATGATGCCCACTTCTAACAACAGTTAGATGATGACAGAATTGACTTGCACCAAGTTAAATTGAATTTAGTAACAAGATACCCAGTTTGTTTCTGTTAGAGGACTGGTGGGAAAACCACACATATTTGGTGTCAGGAGAAAAGTATTTAGAGTATGTTAACATTCTATACTGAGAAAAAGAACAAGTAAACAAGAAACAGAAATACTATATACTAGAATCTAAATGAATAGAGTCTAGCAATAAATAAATCATCTGGCATGTCCAATTTATGCCAAAATGTACATCAAAACTATTAAGACCATTTTAAATAAGAAGTGACCGAAAACTGCAAGACTGTAGACTAAAGAGACAACAATTGAAAACAAAATGCAATATGGTATCAGAGTTAGATCCTGCAAAGCATAAAGTAAAATAATGGGGAAAATGGTTAAGTCTGAATAAATTATACAGTATAGTTTTATAAAGTAACTGTAAATATCTAAGGATAAGCTCTAATGGAGTGAATTGATAAATTATATAATAAGTTTAATTTAGGATTGCTTTGGGAACTTTGCTGGTTTCGTATAATTCTAAAAGTATTATAAGAATATTGACAAAAATGATCATTTATTTTGTAGGCATCCAATAAATAGAAACAAATACTTTAACAATGACTTGGAATGGAATTCTTTGTTCCATTTTGAACCTTATAATCATAGAAACAAACACTGTCAAGCTAGTTGAACAGTTGTTCTTTCTGTATTTTTAACTAGCTTTATTGTAATTGGCATAAAGTGATCATAAAATTGATGAAAGTGTAAATGTTATACTGGTTTTCAGTTTTACATCTAATTATGCCTCTAGTTATGTTTATGTGCATATTTTATACCAAAGGCCCATGGTAATTAGAAATTATCTCTTTTTCACATGGAAGAAAACTATGAATTAGCCTAAAACTACATTCAGCCAAAGTATAGCCTATTCCTTTTAATGTTTTAGAAATAATTATTTTTAATTAAATCATTCATATTTTAAGTACAGAATGTGTCCATATATTTACAATTACCATCTATAAATGAATGGAAGCAAAACAATCTCTTACTTATGTATGTTTAAAGTATAATTTTTACTTTTTTGTTTCAAGGTTAACATAATGTATGAAATGTTCCCTGCATCTCTCCAGATTTGCTTTTATGATAGGATTGCATTGAGTAGTCATATATCTTTCCCCTTTACCTTGCTTGTGGTTAACTGCTCTTGTCAGTAATACATATTTAGGGTAAGAGAGGTTTGATTCAAAGAGCAGTCAAGAGGCAAAGATTCAAACATGTGGAAGTTTAACACAGTGTTCATTAATAATTCATCTGAGACCTGGAAAAATCCATAATATGTTATTTCTCAATAGTATTACCTCCCCTCCAACCCCCTTTCACCTCTACTCAAATTATCCCATTCACAAACTCTTTGTGAAATAATTTTTTAAATATTTTTTCTCCTCTAACTAAATAAAAATCTCAAAAAGTCTCGAAATCTCTTAGCATTTGAGAATATGAAAATAGTAGTTTTAAAAGAATGTACACATCTTTCTAGACTGAAATGATCTTGTATAGTGAAAAAGAGAACATATAACTAAGGCTGAGATATTTCTTTCCTAAAATCTAACATATAGAACAAATTCAATTATTGGAAGCTTGTGTTCCATTAGATCAATATGCTTAGTTGCTGTAGCATTTTAGATGTCTCACTTCACTCTATCTTTTGAATTATTTTATTTGTCCAAGAAATTAATTTATTTATTGCACAGATACCAAGAAGTGACATTACATGCATATTTATATACTGTATTTTCATCAGGAAGTTTTCTTCTATTTCTGTATTGACATATTTTTATATGTGTTCATGCCTTTCCTATGCCTACCTATTCATGTCAAAAATATGTTAAGCTATTTATAGAATATATAGAAAGTAGTCCAAGAATGTTGTTGCCTAGATTAACTAATTTTTACTAGATTCTTACAAATACTTGGGTTCCCAAAATTGGTATATTTTTTTTTAAATATAGATAAAAGGCAACCTTTTGCAAAACAAGGTCTTTAATAGGACATCATAGAGAAACTTAAAGTTAGATTATGGTTTAAGAGTAAATAGTCCAATTCTGTGTTACTGCATTTTAAATGCAGTTTTACATCTGTTACTTGTTAGAAAACAAAACAATCTATAGCTAGTCATTTAGAAAGGTGTGACTCAAATGAATCTGGGCTTTAGCAGACTCCAAGTAGTTGTTAATCACAAAAATAAACAGATACAATATGTTCTTTTTCATTTTGATTAAGAAATAGCAAGTAAGAAACATCTCAACAAGCTGCCTTGAATCTGAAGTGAATAATCACATCTGAGTCTTGCTATTAAACATCGGTTAACCTCTTGCAAGGGTGTAATGACTTAAAAACAAAGTGTTTAGGTAAAAATTCTAAAACACTTTCCAAGGATTATATGATCAGAACAATTACTATAAGATTGAAAAAACTATAAATAATGTCCATGCATAAAAGCTTTTTAGTTTTTTGCATAACCATATTAAATAATAATAGTTAGCCTGCTGGTTCTTTAAGACTATAGTGGAGATCATTGTGGGAACTTCTACCACTTATCTCTTTTGGACATGCTGAGTATAAAACTAGCTTAAACAACAATCATAGTCAACACTCTTCATTAGCATTAAAGCATATTTGCTAATACAGCTGGATGTTTTTCTGTATAAAAAAAGGTTAAGATGTTTTCCTCTTGGTGGAACACTTAGATTAACAACAGGTTTGCAATAATCTTAAATTAAGTGACTAATTTATCCAAGTGAATTATCTACATAGATAGCCACGGGAGCTTAAGTACTAAATTTAGACACAGTTATAATAGTTGCCAACTGAGATCATTGGTTGTGGTGTTAGCTACTTATTTTTTTTTCTCTCTGTTGCCTCTTTATCTGTGACTACATTATTGCTATTACAAGTGACCTTGGAAATGTATGCATTTAATTATAGTGCGTGCTCTTTCAGAATCTTTAAACATTTTCTCATGCATGGTCATGTTTGCAGGTGTAACACATTAAAACTATACTAATAAATTGGAGAAGAGCTGTGCATCGGCCTCCAATATTTCCTGCTGGAAATTTGACAATAGCACTTTGTTCTTATTATATAGAACATACAGATTTCTCATTCTGTTTGATTTAGTTTAACCTTTTATAATGAGATCAAAATCTGTAAGAGAACAGACTACTGCAAAGATAGAGATGCTAAACATTTGCCAATGCTACTGTTGGTGAGCAGAAGTCCCATAGTCCTCTTTGCTCAGCAACTGGAAGAGATCTTTAGGTTTATAGGCTGCAGCAGGTAATGAATGCTTCCATAGCATTCCAGCTGAAGACAGATAATGTCCTTAACTGTCTCATCTCTAGTACAAATGTGGTTGTAGCCTTTTGGGGTTCTTTTCTCAAAAGTATAATGCATGAATTCCAGGAAAATAATGGATGATTTTGAAGAACTTTACCTAGAAGTGAAGTATTTGTATCTCAGGTTGTGTTCTCTCCATCTTGTATTCTCCATCAGCCATTCATTCTCTCTTCTTCAGGAGGCTTTTGGTGCCTCTCTGTCTTTGTCTGGGAGGCTATCTCTCTGTGTTTTTATAGTGGAGTACAGTGTTTCTTGTATCTAGGCTGTGTTCTGACTGGTTTCCATAATATAATTAAGTGATTTGTAAGCTAACACTTTATTGGTCCCTTCACACAATGTTCTGATTGTTAATTCTCAATCAGGTCCTGTAAAACCTCTCCCTTCACAGGTAGGTATTCAAAACTAAAAGGCACTAGAGATAGACAAAGTCAAGTTGTTCTATAAAAAATTTGGTTTGTCTGACTTGTCAGGTGAAATTGTTGTCCAAGAAGCTTGATCAGAATTGATGAACTCTTGAATAAAATAACATGAACATGTCCTTTTAACAAGAACAAACTAATTAAACAGCATTCATTGTTGAACTAATAGAGTTTTTTTGTTATATTGGAAAACTTGTACCTACATTTTAAGTACTACATCATGATTTCTACTTAAATAGCATTAAAGGAACATTAAAGTCCCAGAGACTCTCTTACCTACTTTGGGGAAGAATAGAGCCTGTTGCAAATGCTCTCAGTTAGTATTTGTAGATTAAAAACAGTCAATAATAAGAAATTTTAATATAATTGTGCTCTATTTTCCTTGAAGTATCCCAACTTCCCAGGATCGGTGGGACTCGAACCCATGATCTGCAGAAGGAGTCACCAACACTTAGTCAATTGGGCTAGGAACCTTTATTAACCATGGCGACTGACCTTCACTATACCAAGACAGTGAAGACCAGCAACCAAGCTCAAAATGGGATAGGATTATATATGAGAAAAAACCAGCAGGGTGGCCAGTGATAGTTTCATGATCAGCAAAGAAGCAAGTTACAGAGGCAAAGCTAGGAGTTAGTGATTACAAGATGGTAATTATAGTTCCCGTCATTCCAATAACCAAAGCTGTAAGTTTCAAGGCAAAGTTACAGCCAAAGGAATAAGACACAAGGCAAAGTCCTTATCCCAAATCTTCCCATCGAAGAAGTAAGTTACACCCGCCTTTCTTTTTCCCCTATCATCCCTTCTCTCCCCACCTTCCCAACTTCTCCTTTCCCCCCATAGCAGAGTGCTTCCTTAGCTAGCATATGCAGTATTCTGTGTTCAGTCATAAGAAATGTCTGAACATAGCACAACTAATCAGCTTTTATAATCTTGCTGGAATATTCAACTAAGCATCATAAATCAGAATACACTGTGTATTGATTAATTGTTGGAAATTGTTTTATAAATGAATAGATGTCATTCACAATATTGAAACTATGTTTCACACTTATACACACTGAACAGAACGCTGTAAGGTTCACTGAAAGGAAGGAAATCAGCACATGATTCATTCAGAAAAGAGTTTCTTGGGACCTGGAGCACACTGCCTGCTGCACAAGATGGAAGGTATAGAGGGTGCAAGAGATGCAGGGGGAGGAAAAGGGAGAAGGAGAATAAGGTTGCAAGGGAACACCAAGGCTGCAAGGGGCAAAACTAATGGAGGAGACTGATTATATAGGGGTGGGAGGTGTGGGCACAGATAAGGGCCAGAAGGAGGTGGAGCCACAGTGATGACCTCAAGACTTGGGGACATCCTACTACCCCCAGGTGCACCATTATCTGGGTTACACAGGTGCTGCGTGGGGAGTTCTATGGAATGGCCAAATGTGTACAAGGGAAAATGAAGGAGCCATTTCTCCAGACAGACTTAACAAACACAATATGTGATTAATAGCTTAAATATTTGTCAATCCAATATGGAATACACTTTTCTACAGTAAACTAATCCCAGGCACCTACTTGTTATGTGGAAGAAAGACATGTTATTCTCACATCTATTGCACAATCTAAAATGTGTTACAGTGTGTCATTCCCTCTGGGTTGTTTCCATATAGGCTATGATGAATACACTGTTCATCTTTACTTGCCTTACATGAGTTAATATGGGTTTTTTTAAGACATCAGGTAAAACAGAGTTTGTAACTTTTCTTTGAAAGTTAAACTCTGATTCTTTTGGAGTCAAAATGTAATTTCAGCATTTACAATCTTGTTGGCATATTCAACTAAACATCGAGTAGCTGGGCACTGGTGGCTCATGCCTGTAATCCTAGCTACTCAGGAGGCTGTCATCTGAGGAACAGTTTGAAGCCAGCCTGGACAGAAAAGTCCCCATGAGACTCTTATCTACAATTAACTATTAGAAAACCAGTAATGGTGCTGCGGATCAAGTGATAAAGCGCTAGCCCTGAGCAAAAAGAAGCTCAGAGACAGTGCCTAGACCCTGCATTCAAGCCCCACAACTGACTAATAATAATAGTAGTAGTAGTAGTAAACATCATATATTAGATATTGTATTGTTAGAAATTGTTTCATAAATGAATTACATGTTCATCTAATAACTATTTTGATACAGAGTGCATCAGTCTGGGTAGTAAGTATTCCATGAAATAATAAAAAAAAATCTGCATCATATGTGCTTATTCCACTGTTGAGTATTTCAGAGAATGCTCTATTATGTGTTCTTTTTCTCTGATTTAGGAAGCCTGTCTTTTCAGTTCAAAAGCCCCCTGGTATTTGAGAGTGTAAAGAAAGCATTCACTGGTGGAGTGACTTGCTGGACCATTGAAGTTCAATTTAAGCATGCAAGGCAACTCTAGGGAGAGTGGAGCTGCTCTAGTCTGTGCAGATATCTATATCCCCTGAGCTGGTAGGAGGTACAGGGAAGTGATGGCTGAACCACGGGGTACCTTTGATTCACAATAAGATACTGCCTCTTTCAGAATGAAAAGCCACCTGTTGTTTGTCAAAAGGTACTACTTACTGATTATTGCTTTACATATTAATGCAAAGAACTCTTGGAGGTGGGCTCTCTTGCAGAGGCTGAAAGTCAGTCTTTCACCTGTCTCCAGGAGGGCAAGCTTTAAAAAAAAAGTGTTTTGTAGAGCCTGTAGAGAATGCTTCTTTCTTTAAAGAATTCAGAGCCTTTTGCTGGGGAGCAATGAAGGGGTGAGGCTAAGCAGAGCATTGAATTGCTTATTGCCAAGCACAGAAAAATGCTAATAAGATTCATGCTGGGAAAAGCTCTCACTCATCAGGGTGCATCATTGCAGACATTAAGCTGAAACTGTGAATTGTGGCTAGCCAAAACTACAGAAAGACTAACTTGACTTGTGCCAAGAAATATCCTTTGTCATCATGTGAACTGCTATAAGGGGATAGGAAGTTGCTTTTATTGTTTGTCAAGGGATTTCATGGCAAAAGTTATCTAATGACTAGATGAAACTATTAATATGTGAATGAAATAGGGTGATTGGATCTGGCCAGCACCATCTTGGCAACATGGTGGATAGGAGGGTCTGGCATCTTGTCTTCATGGTTGGGGAAGGTGACATCCCCACCTCCTAGGTGATGGATCCCTGGAGGCAAGGGCTACTAAACCTGTCTGTCCAGTGCCTGATACTGGGAGTTTCCTGTGAGCATGCCCATCACCTGACCCTATTTAAGCCTGGACCAGATCATGTCACCATGCTATTGTCCTGTCTCCTGACATTTCTCCAGTTACCATGGCATCCCAATTCAGCTCTCCATTGGACCTGAATTTGTTTGTTGGTATTGTTTCTGTTCTTTCTTTCCTCTCTGGCCTTCATGGCTGAAGAGGTTTTTGTTTGTTTGTTTATTTGTTTTACCAATGGTAAGTGTGTTTGATGGCTGTTGGCCTTTGAAAGACCCAGGTCCACTATGCAGTTGCCAGCCTTTTAATAAAGACTCCAAGATTTGACCTCTCATAATGCAGCCTCTCTATTTTCAAAACATACAACATGATCAAGACAAGCTTAGGCAAATAAATTATTTGCTGAGAAATACAAAACACTAAAGTAATTTTACAGGATGTATTATATTCAATGGCTAAATAAGGGAACTTAATTATATTTATAATCTAAATGTTTGCAATATGAATTATTATCTCAATTAAACAAGAAATATGAGGGGTTGGGACATTCAGTTGGTAGAGCACTAGCCAATGACTAAAAGTGTCAGTTACCAACTAGGTCTTTGACCTTAATTTACACATACACACACATACAGAGAAACTTCAGAAAAAATTTGAACAGTTTATTAACTTTTCAAAGGAAACTTTGCAGGTTACAACAAAAGACGTCCTACCCATTGCACTTTGTAACCATACCTGCAAAAATCAAAACAATTTAAAATAGTTTGATTCTCTTAGCTTTTCGTTTTTATGAGAAATTAATCAGACAATTGATAGGGCACTGGAGAAAAGCCACTTCCTTATACACCACCTATCCCAATTACTCGGGGCACTAGCCTGAAGCTGCTCAAACTTGCAAAACAAGTTACATGCTAAAAGTTCCTGCTGACCCTGGTCATATAAACCCTGCTACAACCAGACTCTGTGCGACCTCTCTAGCTGGACCAGGGAGTTTGTGGGAGGGGGGAGGTATCCCAATGGGGAAGTACCCCAATAAACCTTTCTCCCTTCAACTTTACCTCCTCCTGAATTTTCTTTCCTCACCTAAAATTTTACAATAGCATGGATTATCCACTAAATACAAGTTGTATTGTAGTAAGGTAAATCATCCCAGAAGCCACATTTAAAAATATAGAATATTAGTGTTGTTACAAAGGCCTGCAGCACGCAAATACACATAACCCAGCTAAGAAACATGCTAAAGAGGAAAGAAAGGCCTAAATAGGGTTGGTGCAGGGGGCAGATCCTCAGGAAATTCCCAGTCCCAGGCATTGGACTGACAGATTCAGTAACCTATCAGCCAAGTGGCTGCCCCTGCCTCCTGGGGTCTGACAGCTCATTATATGGGAGGCAGGTGATGGTGGGGGGCGGTAGTTCTTTCCCCCAGCATAAAGACAAGATGCCAGACCCTACCATCCACCATGTGGCCAATATGGCACCGGCCAGACCTGGCCTCCTTACTTCAGTATGAATCTTTTACTTTAAGACTGCGATTTGGCTTATGCATGTCTATGCTCCAGTGCATTTGGAAGAAAGGTCAAGATGTATGATCAATCCAGTGCTGGAAGAAATTGGGCACAGTGGATTCCGTACCATTGCTGGACATATGAGTTAGCGTGGTAAGTGACAGGCTGCTGGAGGACAAAGGCAGCTGAGAAAAGCCACTTCCTTATACACCACCTGTCCCAATTGTGCACCACTTGTCTCAAACACCTTGTCCTATGGGGGCACTAGCCCGAAACTGTTCAAACTCACTAAACTAAAAGTTCCTGCTGACCTGGGTCATATAAATCCCTGGTCATACAACCAGACTCTGCAGGACTTCTCTGATCCTAATCAGGGAGTTCGCCCGGGAGCGTACCCCAACAAACTTTTCTTTCTTCACTTTTACCTCCTCCTGCATGTTCTTTCTTTGCTTAAAACCTTATAGTAAGGAGCATTTGTCATTTGATCTTTCGACAGTGACTAGAATTATTTGACGAAAGTATAAAAATATTTGCCCATTTGTAGATATTGTTGTAAGGTGAATCCAGTCTAAACAGAGCAGCCACATTTTGAGAGGTGCAGTTAGGAGTCTTTATTAGTAAGCTGGCATCCACAAGCAGACTATTTTCACAATGACCTGAAGCCCTGAGAATGTACTCAACACTGTTAGAAAACTGAGCCATGAAAGCAGAAGAGGAAAGAAAGAGCAGAAAACAATATCAATAGCCCAGATCAACCCTAATGGAGAGCTGAAGTGGGTCACCATGCTGCCTGCAGCAGAGTCAGGAGACAATACCCAGCACAAGAGCTTGGCATAATGGTGTCTGCACTGGTGTGACACTAAAATCTGGTTAGCTCCAAGGGAAAGCCACAGGAAACTCAAGAGTCTCCCAAGTTCAAGACACAGGACTGACAGGTCCAGTAACCTAACATCCAAGTCCTGCCCCCTGTCTCTATGAATTCAGACACACTCATCACCTAAGTGATGGGACTTGCTTGTTGCCAAACAACAGGATCTACTTACCTATCCTCTCTGGGTCTAAACAACATGGTTTGTCTGCAATTCAAAAGATGGCCTGACTCACCTCTAGGCCTTGGAAGCTGGATAATCAGCCCCCATCACCTAATTAGGAGCAAGGATGGCTGAGAAAACAAGATGAGTTAGTTAGACCTAGTCTTTCCCTTACTTCAATATAAGTTATTCTAATTTGCACATCCTTTTAGTGCTGACAAGAAGAAATCTATACAGAGAGAGATTAATCTTACTATATACTGTATTCTTTTGCTATCCAAGTTCTTTTTTTTACTTCTTTTAAAAAATATTTTTAAAAGAATAGCCTACCATTAAAATTTCTGAGCATTAGCAATATGTACATTCTATGTATACTCAGAGAACTAAATTCATCAACCTGATACTTCACAAATACATAGAATATCCAGTTACTATTTTTTTCAGTTTGCTATATGGGAACTCTAACATGTGATAGGTTTTTAAAAAGAGGTAGCCAAGTAAGAACTACACCAGCACGCACATGGTATTCAGGTAAGGGGTAGGTTTATTCAGTAGACCTGCTGGGACCAGGCAAGGTTGGCACTCCATGAGGCTGGGAAAGGCCTGGGAATGAGAGAGAGCTGGGAAAGAGAGGAAAGAGAAAGAGGAAAGAGCTAGAGCAGAGAAAGAGCAGAGAGAGCTAGAAAAGAACAAAGAGAGAGCGAGCAGACAGAGCTAGAAAAAGGCAGAGAGAGTCTGGGCCTGGGCTAGCCCTTATCTAGGGTATGGGCAGAGAAAGGTGTGGCCACATCAAATTCAGATGTGACCTCAGCGGATGCAGATGTGACCTCTTCCAGGTGTCTCAGTTGCCTAGGTAATGCAGGTACTGGGTGGAGACTTTGCTGCGAGGAGGGTGGAGTCTGCTAGCCATCCAGGAACAGACCTTACAATATAGAGAAGCCACATTTTGAGAGGTTGAATCAGAAGTCTGTATTAGAAATCCTGAAATGGTGAGGGGACTCATGGCCCAAAAATTTCATGCACCTTCCAATGCACTTCATACTGTTAAGAAACTCAGCCACAATAGTAGAATAAAACAAACGCAAACCCCAGTTAGAATGGCCATTATCAAGTCAACTAATAAGATCAGATACTGTTGGGGATGTGGCCAAAAGGGAACAGTACTACACTTTGGTGGGAATGTAAACTTGTTCAACCACTCTAGACAACAGTATGGAGGTTTCTCAAAAAACTAAATATAACAGAAACTATAGGACCTATGTTTCTTTGGGCCTGGCTTACTTCGCTTAATATAATTTTTTCCAAGTCTTTCCATTTCCTAATAAATGGGGAGATGTCATTCTTTCTGATGGAGCCATAGAATTCCATTGTGTATATATACCACATTTTCTTGATCCATTCATCTACTGAAGAGAATCTGGGTTGGTTCCATAACTTAGCTATGGTAAATAATGCTGCAGTAAACATAGTTGTGCTGGTAGCTTTAGTGTGGTCTTGTTTGTGATCATTTGGGTAAATGCCCCAAAGTGGGATTGCTGGGTCA